>NW_008693125.1:85309-94699 GCF_000695815.1 Acanthisitta chloris | reverse complement strand
GGTAAGGAGAACCCAAAATATCACTGGTGAGAGACAACAGACCAATTATGCTAGAGTTTTCTGCACTGTAGGTACATGCTCTAGTTTTCATTTTCAAGGTTTTCTCTGTCTTATTTCTGCTAAATGACATATTTGGCAATATCAGCCTCATGCAATCACAAAACTTTTCTGAAAATATTAGAGGAAACATTGGTAGGAAAGTAATTCACTTGGAACCTGGGAGAAGCTGGCCAATGAGGAATGTTTCCTATGTTTTAGGTTTTTCCCACTGGTCTGTCATGAAAAGTTGTGAAGTGAAACAGGAACACTGTGGTACCGAGTGCTGTTAAAGGGGAGAAAATCATTCAAAATGAAATAAGCAGTGGGTACAATTCATTACAATGTTTCGGTCAGAAATTGCTGCCACATAGAATTTCTAATGGCTTTTCACCATCACACTCCTGTAAGCCTCCAAATGGTATGGTGCCCGAAGTATTAATTTTGAAATGTTATATAACCCACAGCATCTGGGAATACCCACAGTACAGAGTGTGCAACCATAAACTATATAATTGTTGGGGAAGACTCAGAAGACACTTCTATAATTTTTTTTCCTTTGGTTTTGTTTGGTTTTTTATTGTTGAAACATTCAGAAGAAGTAGGGCCAGAATGGAATAAGGCTCATCCAAGTGCAGGTGACATTATGTGCATCCTTTTAAAATTGCCCCATCATGGTCAACATATTTCTTCTTTGAGATATAATAACACAAAGTCCTGATGGCAAGTTTAGCAAACACCTATTAAAAGGGAGTAAAAAAGAATATTCATAAGAGTGGATTTGTGAGAAAATGTAATAGAATAATGTCATTAGTGTGCTCCATTCTCATTTGAGTCTTTCTGTTAACCACTTTGGCTATATTTCAAATGAAATGATAATGTGTTGATGAGTACTTGATTGGAACTTAAGGCTGAGTCCATGTGCCTATAAAGTTATCTTGAGACAAGAATTTTGTTAATTAGTGGCCATGCTGGTATAGAAAATCTCCTCCCCATTAGGACACACTGTGAAAGCAAATTTATAATTGTTTATGAGGTGATACCACTTGATGAATGTGGAAAAATCACTGCAAAATTTTCAAGCTTCTACACTTAAATTTATGTCAAATTTACTATATTATTTCAACATGAAAAATGAAGAGAGAATAAAAGTTAAAGCATTTTAGATGGACACATCCAAAAAATAGCTTTAAATTTTCCCATATACTGATGTATAAAAATTACTCTCTTGCTGTCTTTTTTATCTTCTGCCTTTTACCCCAAATGATATATTTCTCTCAGTTTTTCTCTTTGGTTTGAGAGGGAGAAAGTATTTTGTTTTAAATGGACCTGAATTTTTTTTTTTAATTTTACCTCAATCAGCAGCAAAATGAAAAGTTTACTCTCTACAGCTTTTTCCTGGAGCAGATTTAAGAGGTGGAACAGGTATTCTCTGGCATCTTTTATGACATATAGTTGACACTATAATTACAGATTAAATAAAAGTGTACATCAATTTGCAAATTGATAGATTCTAAAGATTCTTTAGATCTTAGTAGCTGAACAAAATTTAGAAATTAATCTCTTCAATATTTGTATTGTAAATTTTTTTAAGTGCATGCACTTGACTTCATGAACTATATATCGAGAGAGAGGAGGAAGATGTATATTTGAAATTAGAGGATCACTAACCAAGATCATAGCAGTTTCTTTATAATCCTTACTGTTAATATTTTCAGATTCTCAGCAGAATTCTTCTACTATTCATCTTAAAGATTTAGTGAATTTGTAGCATGGAGAAGGGAAAAAAAAGGCTGAAGGTCTTTCTAAAACGTTAGTGCAATAGTTGTTCAGAGAGGTGGCATAGAAATATGCTTTTCTGTTTCTGGACAAAGCTTGGATTACAGAAAATTATGACTGCATATGGATCTGTATCTTCATTCTTTACTTACTGAAGTGTAGGATGAAGGCAAAAGCCATGAAAGTATTTATGGTAGCACTAACACCAAGAATCAGGAGACGATATTTATTACAGATATGGCATGCTTTTGTTGGTGATGCTTTCTGAAAGAGTTCACTATGTATTTCATAACAAATTCTGCCATCAAATATATGAACAGATTGACAATGTTGCTTTAGATAGTCTTCCATTTTCCTATGGAACTTCTTGAAGAGATTGTCTTTGTAGACAGAGAACTGTGCAGAAACCTGTCTGATTGTTTATGCTTTGCAAAACCATTGTTATTCTAGACAAGGCTGTTTCAAATATCTGCTTTTGCTATTGTAACTAGACTGCCTGCATTACTCATACTTTCATGTAGATTAATGTATCCCTTCATGCTCATGTCAAGCAGTCCAAATGTGCAAGTTACATACCTGAGGGTTTATAGATTAGACGGCAACAAACAAAAAGAGAACAAGGGGTTTGGTGCTGTCAGGCATCTTTACTGTCCTTAGACTCTACAGTGCACCCTTTACCTTTGGTATTAGTCAAACACCTCACAGATCTCTGGTACACTGCTGCAGGAAGGAAAGCAAGAATTAGTGGAGATCTACATAATTTATTGCTGTTCTGAAGATGTGTGCACACAGAGAACTCCTAATTCAGACTGGAGAGGTAGTAAAGACCTTCATTTCCAAAAGAACTTTAGCATTACAGAATGGGTGCGTTGTTTGGAGCACTTTCCAGATATTCAGACAAGGGGAAAATGCATCAAATAATAAGTTGCTGTCTTCAGATTACCAATATATAAAAACCAGAGATGGCTGCAATTTTCCACTCTTTCATAAATGTGTTTCTTTACACTCTTTTTTATTATATCCTTTAGAGGAGTTGACAGAAAAAGAAATAGCTCAATAAAACCAACCAGAAACACCTAAGGAAATAATTTTTGAGAAATACTTATGTGGTGAAATTTTGTACAGATCATTCTCCTAATCATGGCAAACATTTTTGTTGTGAAGGTACTTTCATAAAAGATGATAGCACTTAACTTTCTTTATGTAAATTTGAAAGATAAGAGTGAAAGACACATGTTGATTAAAGTGAAAAAATCAGTGACTGGTAACCATTTCCTCAAACACCTTTCTCTTCTACAAGGATCCTAGCTCCTTTCTACAACAGTCAAAAAGCATTAAATTTTATAAATATAGAGATAAATTGAGGGTGGGCTAATGTAAAAGATTTCATTTACAGAATACTTGCATTTCAATTTCTCTTCAAAATGCTACCTGTACTTATTGATCTGCCATTCTGGTTTCTTATTCCAAACATCTGGTAAATTTTCCAAATAATCATGAGTTGAATGACTTATCAGAACATCTGCAATCAACATGTCATCAGTTTTAGAAAAAACTGACAAGGATGGGTAAAAATAATAAAAGGCTATTTTAAGTGGCACAGTGTAATGATGATGACAGTGATGTTACTCAGTTGCAGCTTACTCTTCCATATTTGACAGGTCTCATTACTTGCACAAATGAGATATGGAGGAATTGGTGTTGTATTGCTAATAAAGCAACTATACCGTTTTATAATAAGGTGCCTTTTAGTAGGAATTGTTTGGGGCTTTTTCCCCCCTCCCCCCAAATGAATATAAGAATACATAATCACGTTAAGAGAATAAGCAACAATACTAATGCAGATCAAGGGTTGTTGTATGCAATGTGATTGGGGAACTGAGACTTGCATGTTAAAAGACAAGTGTGGTCCCTGCTGAGTATGTTTTAGTTTCAAAATAATTGACTCCATTAAATAATTAATTTTTGTTGACAAGACCAAGTTAAGTGCATGCAGCATCACATGCCTTGTAATTAGTTGGGATGATAAGATAATATGGGCTGAAAATAATCAATTTGAGCTGCCAAAGCTGATCACTTAAGCCAAGTGAAAAAACACAAGCAACTTTCTTCCATAGATTTCATGCACACTTATAATTAGATTTGCCTGCTTCTGTGGTCTTTTTATATTTCAGCTCTGAGTAGCCAAGTTTCATTGGTGTGAATGTTTTTGAACATCTATTTGAGAGCTTCCTGAGCAAATTCAATTGAAAAAGCACACTAAAAGTCAATTGGAAACAAATTATAATATTGAACATACTAGATCAAATTAAGTCTAGGCAAATTAGATAAAATTCAAGAATATTTAGAATATTTAATCTTGAAATTAAAATGCTATGAAAGACCTGTTTGTAACTGATCTATAACTACAAGAAAAAAACCAACTCGTTGCAAGCTGTTCGATAACAAAACATATTGTGCATCTGTTCAGATTCACTTCAGAGGGATAACATAGAAGCAACAGCAAACCCCCTTTCCTTTCTATTGATATCTATTCCTGTCCTAGTTAAATCAATGTGGTTTAAAGCAGAGTTGCTTTAATAATGAATCCTTCTGATAATATAATCCATTAGACCAGAGATCAGGTATTATGACACAAGGGCTACAGAAAAATCTTTACAAGGTAAAAAATTTGAGGGATAAATTATTCATTGTAAATTATTTGCTCTATCCAGCTTTCACTGCACTATTTTCAGATGCTTTACAGATCTACAGCATGATGTTGAGTCTAATCAATAAAATAAATTATTTCAATGTAAGTTTCATAGGGAGGTTTCTTTGCACTTAAAATTGTCCAATATCCTGTGATAAAGGAGTGATAATATGAAGTATATTTATTGTAAACATTCATATGGTTGCTACTGAGGTTTCTAGAAGTTTCCTTTCCAGACTTGCATTTTTTGACTTAAAAATAAATCATAATATACTTTGCAATTTGAAAATTTAGTGGAAATGCTCTCCTTTTTTTTGGCTTTGTTCTGTCCCATATGTATGAACTATGTGGAAAGAAAGCAAAAAACCCAACGTACTGTTTACTCAGTGTTACTGGAATAATTCTTTTCTAGTCTCTAAAAATGTTATGCAGCTGAAAGACCCTGTGTTGTTCTTTCTGAAGCAAATTAAGAGAGAAAAAAAAGCTAGAAATAAAAGCAGCTCAACAAACTTCATACCAGTGTTGCTCTCTAGTTTCATGGTGAAGGAAAATCTGCAGGAAGGACTAGGTGGCATGGAAGAAATAAAGTGGCCTTGAGTATGAAATACTGTGAATGGACCTGAACAGAGTAAGGTAAATATAGGAAGAATCAGAGAATATATGAGAGAGGTGTTATAGAAGTAAGGTGATGGCATTTATGATACAAGAAGTCAGTGCCAGAAAAGAGAATGACACTTTATACTTGTACCTGAATAGAAAAGGATTTATTTTCTGAGCTCTCTCTTTGCAAATTATTAACCAAATACAGGAATGTGCTGCCATCACCAAATTCTAGAGCATTCAAATGTCCACAGATCTGGATCCCAGAGGACAGGTTGCCTGCTCACATTATTAGGTGCTGTCCTGGAAAGTCGTCATTTGCTCACATAACATACTGCTTGAAAAGATACATTGACAACAGGTTTTGTATGGTTTGCATCACAAAATCTGTATTAATGCAGTTTATGGATGTTCAGGTAATGTTTTTAGGGAAATATCTTTGACACGTTCTTATTTCATTGAATCATAGAATTTTAGGGTTGGAATGGACCTTACAGTTCCTCTTGTCACAACCCTCCCTGCCATGGGCAGAGACACCTCCCCACTAGATCAGGTTGCTCAAGGCCTCATCCAGCCTGGCTTTGAAAACTGCCAGGGTTGGGGCAGACACCACTTCCTTGGGCAACCTGTTTCAGTGTCTCACCACTCTTACAGTAAATTACTTCAATTTGAACCCATTACCCCTTGTCCTATCATTGCAGTTCCTAACAAAGAGTCCCTCTCCAGCTCCCTTGTAGGTCCTTCAGATATTGAAAAGTTACTATGAGGTCTCCACGCAGTCTTCTCTTCTCCAGGCTGAACAGCCCCAGCTTCCTCAGCCTGTCCTCATAGGGGAGATACTCCAGTCCTTTTTACTTCATGGCCCTCCTCTGGACTTGCTCCAACAGTTTCATGTTGTTCTTATGCTGAGGGCACCAGAACAGTATTCCAGCTGTGGTCTAATGAGAGCAGAGTAGAGGGGAAGAATCACCTCTTTCAACCTGTTGGCCACGCTCCGTTTGATGCAGCCCAGGATTGGATTGGCTTTCTGGGCTTCTAGTGCACACTGCTGGCTCATTTTGAGTTTCATTATGTTTGCTTAAACAAGTATCTAAAAGAGTATTAAATAAATAAAAGAAATATCTGAGTAGGGACTATTATCATTGTGTTTAGGCACCAGATGTCTGCTAGAGTAAAATTATAGCTTCACTAAGACTTGCTGTTATCCCAAACTAAATTAAAATCTTATTCATGTGTACTTGCTGTAGCAGAAATTTATTGCTGAGACTGCAAAAAAATTAGAAATTTTGGAAAAAAAGTTTCTCATCCAGTTTTTTGAATGGCTTTTCATGAAATGTTAAAGAGGGAGCAGATAAGACTTTTTGTGAGTATGTATAGAGAGAAAGGTTAGAGTAGCATATCAGGGGGTCTCATACACAATATTGGAACACATTGCTTTTAACCCATTTCTTAAACTATCTAGCAGATTTTTTATATGGCATGGGGCATAGTGTAGGAACTGCAGGCTTTGTGATCTCTCAGTAACAATGAAAATGTCACTATGCTAAGTTTCATTTAACTCCCATGTCTCAGCATGCAATTAAAAACAAACAGACAAATATTATAATTATTTTTGTATTAAAAGTGCCTAGTAAGGCTTTGGCATGCATATTCACACAGATTTAATTACAAAGTAAATGTCAAAGGCTTTTGAAGGTAGCCTAGGAAGGGAGATGTAGAGGTAAGAGCCTGAAGCAGCCATGCTACAGTGATTGCTAAGAGAAACAAAGCACATGCTCAGGAGGCTGAAAACACAAATTCTAATTTTCAGCAGCAAAGGATTGAATTAGGCTTTCCATTGTCCCAGAGAAGGGCCTAAATGTTGAACTACCACTTAAAACACTGAGAAAGGTACTGAATATTGTGTCCTTAATAGTCATGACAGAGGATAATTACTGAAATGGTGTCTGCAGGTGAGACATGTTAATACATGTATTGAGACTGATTTAAATATGCTATATATGTCAAGCCACTCATTCTTGAAAAATCTTAGAGATTTCTGCAGAACATTAGTCTACTCGTAAGCTTCAGAAACCAAAGTGCAATTAAATTTCAGATGCCTTCAGATTGAGCTGATAAAGGAAGAAATGTTCTAGCTTTGAATTTGTATTTATCAAATGCCCAGGAGAGACTAAGAATCTAGTTTATGATGACCTTGCACTTGGTTGCATGATTTTGGTGGGAAAAGGAGACGAAGTCAGATCCAGATAGAAGATTAAAGACTCTAACAACACCATCATTATAGCCATATTCATATTTTCTTGAAGTTTTGCTTCATCAGATGTCTGCATACTGTATGTATAGATGATGGAAATTTTCACAATCCCATGTGGAAAATTCCATTTTCACATTGTGGACACAAGGAACTCTAAGGTTTATCAAGGAAAGGAATATCAAATGTCTTATTGGATACCCTCAGTGGTGAGAGTTCTCTCTTGTTTCTTGACTACATTTGTCATCTTAAAGTTTCATATATGCACATGAGATTCAGTGTGTGAAGGGACAGAACAGACTTTGTAGATAGACTAAAAAAAACAGCATTTTTTATGTGGTGAATTATAGCATATTACCTTGGGTTCCTAACTCAGGGTGTACTGTACAGGCTAAGGAATAAAGCCAAGACTCTCCAGAGATGTGGCAGTCTACCACATGTTGCCTGCAGGTGTGTTTTTGTTTTAAAGATGCAATTCACACATGATCTATACAAAAATCTAGCCAGGCTGAATAAATGGGGCAAAAGAATGAAATGGATAAACCAGAATGACAACATGTCAGTGATTTACTGCATAATTCTGAGAAAGTTATTGGCAGAGCTAGAATCAGATATCAGAATTACTTAGTTGTCAGTACTAGCTTTTCTTCATGTAAGTCAGATGCACAATATGGTCATCTGGCATAAATCCCCAAGATCTATTTGTGAGAGGAACATTATGGAGAGAATAAAATAGCAAATGTAATTTTAATTTGACTCTGATTATGAAATTCAAGTCTTCTTAAATACTTCTCTTCACTATGAAAGATCAAATAATTATTTTGATCAATTAATATGGGAGATAAAGTGTACAAAAATAGCCACTACTAGAAAATACTTTGAAATATACAGAAGTATAGACAATAAACAGAAAAACAAAGATATCATTAAACCTCAAAACAAATTCATATGTTTTCAATTAAGCTGTATATTTTCTATTAAACTTCCAATGTTGCAGCATTTTTGTGATGTTTTACATTTTTTAATTTCATTCATGCAACAAACCTCTGAGCTAGAATATCTTCAGCATTATTGCCAGTTTCTGAACAAGGAGGACAAGGTGGAAATATTAAGTGACTTGCATAAAGTCTGTTAACAAGTCTGCACCAGAACTAAGATTACAATTTGGAAGTTCATGACTTGTTTGTTATTCAACAACCTACGTCATACGATTCCTCAAATACGATTTTAAACTTTTATAAAATAATATAGAAAACATAAGGGAGAGAATTCTAGTCAAAATAATGCTGTCAAAAGTTTTCTCAGAGACTTTGGTAGAATAAAATTAGCTCTGAAATAGTCCATCTATGAGTCAGTTATAGGGGTTCCACAAGCAATAAATGTCAGATGTTACTTCAAAAATACATGAAAAATGTGCCAAAATATTCTTTCCTTAAGAATAATATGAAAAATTAATTCATATCAGCCTTGCTATGTTTAATGTCATGTGTCCTGAAATACAGCTTAGTATGCAAGAGAGAAGGATTGGAATGAGAACTGTGTTGTAGTAAAAATATCTAACCATGCCATGGGTATCCTTATTAGACCGGCTTTTAAATAATGGCTTTAAATACTAAAGCATTAAAACAAGGACTAATTAAAATTTCAGAAGACGTTGTACTTTGTGAATGTAATCTCCCTTGAGAGCAGAGAAAACTGGTGAAGTTTAGAAATATGAAAATGATAGTAGAAGACTGTCTTACTTGCCAAGGCTCATTTAATCCTCACAGTGATATGAAACTGAAGAGAAAGCAAAAACACAGAGGGAACAACACTGACAAATGAGACTAAGCAATCCTAGTGAACATGAGATTAGCTGGAAATGTCATATGACAGCAAATATAGCTATGATTTTTTTTAGGCAATCCATAATATCACCAAGTCACCAAGTGAAGAGAAAGACAGCAGTCCTGCAGCTCTTAGTGTCACTACACCTAAAACTGAAGACTGAAAACAGATTTAGGCCACAGAAATCAGAGAAAATCAGAAATGC
>NW_008693125.1:42594-85277 GCF_000695815.1 Acanthisitta chloris | reverse complement strand
ATGAGTGATGAGGAAAAAAATAGCTTGCTGTATAAATGATAAATGATGACTCAGAGGAGATGAGATAGCTGGCTACAAATAGATCTGGTCAAAATATTTGAAGTGAAGGGAAAAGTCACCAACTTTTGTTTACCTTTTGCTTAAAAAACCCTCACCCAAACAAAAAAAAAGACAAACTGCAAAACACCCCAAGACTAAACAAACAAACAAGAAACAACAACAAAACAACTTGTTCAATTCTTTCTCCGGGAGCCTGACTGACATCAGTCACAAAAGCAGCACATCCCAAGATGAAAAGTTTGCACTATCATTTCCTGGATAGATATGTCCAACACATAGATCCGAAGAAAGACATGATAAAGAAAAGTATCAAATTTAACCCATTATTTGTCTGCCTTGCATTAGTGTCAAGATGTCTTGATTGCACTCTCACTCCTAGACACATTTTAAAAGGTGGAGCATTACCTGCAGGATAATACCACAGGTCCCATTCTGGATCTGCTAAGCAACCTCAATGTCCAGCTCGCTCACGTATTCCCTCAAAGGGTGTATCTCTTTATGAGATTAAACAGATAATGTAGTATTTTGCTCCATTTCAAACTTTTATTTACTTAGAATTCAAAATAAGTTTAATCCTTTTTAGTTTAGCATTTGGTTTTGATATTTTTCTCCTGAATTCACTGTATTATTTATACAACTCCATTGGTATGTGCTATCACCACTACTTACTTATGCTAGCCAATAGAGTTACATCTTTATTTTACAATTTATAAATAGATAAAGCCTTCTATTTAACAGAATTTAAATATGATGGGTGAAAGGGACACATACCTCAGTGCTCATCAAAATATTACATTAAGGAAGCTTATTTCTTTACATGATTATGTAGGGTTATTTTCTACATCTTGAGAACAAAGAGCATGTGAATGGGAGGGGAAATCTCTATTGTTCTGTGCTGACAGGTTTCATTTTCTTCTGCCCATTTGGGTGGGAGAAGACCTCAACAGCATGAGCTACTACAGGGCAATAAGAAGCTGTAGCTTCTGTCCTCCTGTACAGACTTCAGACATTCTCCTCTTTCCAACCCCTCCTTGGAGGTGGTGCTGCTCCTGGGACAGAGTGCACATCTCCCCCTTATTTCTTCAGTGTTTTAAACAACTAGCCCAAAATGTTCTTAAAAGTGGTTTATTCTTTTTGTCTGTATGTTATCATTAATGTCTAGTTATTCGATTTTTTAATATGTAGGTACATTTTATTCACCCTCCACAAAGAGAGAGTATTTGTCTCTTTGGGAAGAGTGACAAAAGAAGATGATATTGTCACATATATGTCTCCAAAAATGCCATCCTGAAGGGAACATTGTCCATGTTATAGATGTGATGTGTCAACACCTAAAAGCTAAACCATGGAAAAAGAAAGAAAGAAAATTTAAAAAGGCAGGATATCTTGGACAGAGAGAGGGAAAGCATATTGTTTGACTTTAATGAGGACTGGAAATTCCCATAATATTTTGATGCTAATTTAACTAATCATCTTATGAATAACTTTTTTCTTTACTTGTGTGACCTAAAAAGAGCAATTCATTAAAACTGAATTTAAAACATAAAGAAGAAAGGATTTTTCCAAGACAAAAATTATTTTATCTGATGGCTTTCTGTTTTCTCTCTTCACTCATTCCATTCCTCCCTGCCATTGTGAAAGATCCAATAGTCATACTTCCAACAGGTATTTAAAATATTATAGGGGTTTTGTCAAGAACCAGTTTAACTGAGATGAAATACATTTTAATGACTTCTTATTAAATGAATTAACATGAATATTGAATTTTCTCTGTAAAATATTGGTTGTAGGACATTTTACCAACAGAAGGACATTTCCAATGTTTCAGCATCTTAAATTTGTCTGCAACACTACAAAAATACTAATGTTGTCACTGTTGTTAATAGGTAATTCAAAAGGAGGTAAAATATATTATGATCTTAATTTTTTCAATAAATATTTCAATAATTATTGATTCTTGAAGCTTAAAGACAGTATATCACAGAAAGGCTTAACTGTTACAGCAACAATTGAATCTTGATATTGACAAAAGTTCAGCTATTAACTGAGCCAGTATAACAGAACAGCAGAGATAAATTGCTTGAAAATGCTGAAAAGACCAAACCCCCAGGTGCTTTCGGCCAGAGACTGACCATGTTATAGTACTGCATTTTGTCTGTCTAAGGACCAATACTGTGATGTTTGATATTTTTGCCAGAATGCCCAAGTTCACCTTGACCCCCAAGTATCCTAGCAATTTCTTACAGTCCGTACTTTTTACTGTGGATTTCATTGTGGAAACAAACATTGCTGATCAACCACGTTTCTGTTAAGGTCTTTATCTTTCTTGAAAGGTTTTGTAATTATCTTATGTGTACTGTGTATCTCACTGCGCATACATCTTATTGAAAATAGTAAGAATTCAGCTTTGGAATATAATGGTGCTTAGAGTAAGCTGCTAATTATGGGAATTGCTCTCAAAATCCCTTTAAATAGTTTAGGCCCTCAGGTCTCCATATATATTAAGTTTTTTCAGTTTGATCAAATTACTGTCTCTTCAAACACAAATCTTGCATTTTACTGCATGAAAAGTGGTAAAATGCATAAAACTGGTAAAATGCATAAAGCAGCATGGGGAGCAGAGGTCCAATAGGGTTATTATGGTCACTTCTTGACCCTATTCCCTGAAAAAAAATGCCTGAGAATTACTGGGATGTAGAATTTGACAACTTGTTCCTTTTCTCTTTGCTTTAAATCCTTCGCTTTCCCTGCACTGGGGTATGGCACAACTGTAAAAGAGATTGTTTTCTTCACTGCTCTGGGGTTAGGCAGAGTGCCAGAGCAGGAACATCTATGAAATGGGAGATGTGGGTTCATATATACCTCCTGTGGACTGAAGGTGACTATCACAGCCACAGTGCAATGCTTTGTCATGCTAGTGCTTAGCCAAACTTTGTCAGAAAACGGTGGAAAAGTGAAAGAACCAAGACTTAAATTCTACCTCCTCTTCTTCAACATTTCAAATTGACTAGTTGAAACTTCTCACGTGTGTCCTGGACAACAGGGATCTCACTTTAGTAACTTGTATTTTCATTCCTGTTTAACACTTTAGAAATTTTAAAGTTTAAGAAAGATTTTCAAATTTTATTGTTCAAATGAGTGATCTACATAGTAATAGAAATAGTCTCATTTATACCTATTATGTTTAAGTATACCAAGACCTAAACTAGTTACTTCTTGGTAGAATAATTAAATCAGCTACTGCATAAACCAATGCTGTATATAGTGAAGTGTATTAAATAAATAAATATGATGAAGCACACTGACAGATGTTATTTGTGAAGCATTTCTTAAAAGACATGCTTGGTATATGGAAGATAATTATTACCAGAAAGGATCACTGCAATAATAGGAAATTAACAAGATAACTAATTAGAGGCTGCAAAGAAATGAGATTATTTTAGATATGTTTCTCTCACTGTTTCATGTATTTCTGCAGTTGTATGAGTTACAATGTTTGTGACTTTACTGATAGCTCAGAGAGGATAGGTATAATTCAATATTCACAGATGCATATTGTAAGTGAAGTGTAAAACTTACCGTAAGTTCTTTCTCATTGTAATGAAGATCCCACGGATCTTTGATTTTTATGAAGTATTCACAATAGTATTGTACATTGACCAGCAAGGCAATCAAATCTCAATCATTCACGTTAGTATTATTCTCACCCTTTGAATTTCTACAGCACGTTTTCCTGACTGCTCATTTGAATATGAGAGAACCCACCAGACAAGTACTTTTCTTTGTGTTATAAAAATATTGTAAATTTGAATTGCAAAGAACAACTGCAAGAAAGAAATATTCAATGTCCTATTCAATGTCTATTTAAATTAGTGCATAGAAAAACTGGGCATAAATAAAATGAGGATTTTTATGAAATAAAAAAAGGAATAGTTCATTCAATTCCGTGTTAAATAGCTAAACAATAGTGGAAATACAGAACATAGTACTCTGGTGTTTAGAAAACAACTGTGATAGTAATAAATAAAGAGTTTTGTTGCATATAATTTTCATGCAAATCTTGACTTCTGGCACAAGATTTTCTGTAGATTTTTCCCCCTTGTCCTTTTTATTATTAGTGTGTCAGTTGTGTTCGGATGTTCCACCTGAGGTCACATCATTGTGTTAGAAGCTTTCTAAAAATGCATTGAGAGACAGCCCTTAGTCAAAAAAATACAAGGCTGAAGTTTAAAAAGTAGAAACAGAGGCACTGAAAAGCATCTTACTGAGGGTCATACAGCAGGTTAGTGGAAGAGACAGGCCTGCCAGTCAAGTCTACTGCTTTCTAGACCAGTGGTCTTACTTGTGATAAACTATCTCTATGAGTTTAGTAAAAATGAGTTCAGCTATACAGTCAATAAATGTATATGGACAATATTTACAAGCTGTTTAGAATTATATATGGACAGATACAGCTTTTTTCTCTGGATCTTGGCAAAGATGAACATAATACTGGCTGCATTTAGTTTTCCCAACAGAGTGTCATTTGCACATCAAAGTGTTGTGCAACAAGGTACCACAGGGGATACCAGTGGATCCTGATTCAGCAGCTACCTGACTGCATAAACTTTTATCTTTATGCCTAGCTGCTCTGTCATGTTACCTCTTCAGTTTGGGTTATTAGGGCTGTTTAAGCTAACATAGCTCTATATTGTCACTTCAACTCCTGTGTAAATACAGATATCAAAAACAGTGAGACCAAGAGGACTAGGGAAGTGATTGTCACCGTGTATTTGGAACCGGTGAGGCTGCACTTGAAGTACTGTGTTCAGTTCTGGGCCCCTCAACTCAGGGAGGATATTGAGGCTCTGGAGTGAGTCCAGAGGACAACAAAGCTCATGAAGGGTCCAGAGCACAAGTCCTATGAGGAGCAGCTGAGGCAGTTAGGGTTATTCAAGCCTAGGGAAAAGGAGGCTCAAGGGGGACTTTATCTCTGTCTGCAACTACCTGAAAGGAGAGTGTAGCACAGTGGAGGTTGTCTTCTTATTCCAGGCAACTAGGGACAAGATGAAAGGTCATAGTCTCAAACAGTGCCAGAGAAGGTTCAGGCTGGACATCAGGAGGAATTTTTTCACAGAAGAAGTGATTAAATATTTCAATGGACTGCCCAGGAGCCACTGTTCCTGGAGTTTTTTAAGAAAAGAATGTACATATGTCCCAGTCCAATAAGACACAGGAAGGTTCAATCAATTACTCCAGTGTGAAATAAGACACAAATGAGGTCAAATACCATCAGTGAGTGAGATTTTATTACTGGTCATTATGAAGGGGGAGGGGGAGTGGGGGAAGGGAGGAGAGGGTGTTAGGAAAGCCAGAAACAGGAGAGGGAAGTAAGCAAGATATGAGATGCAAAAGCAGAGATAGTCACCACCACGGAGCCAGTGGTGATCTGCTAAACAGTAGCCCCCTTTTCTTGAGTAGTGAGTATACACACACACACACACACACTGGATTCTGGTCTTTTTGTAAAAGGACTCTGACAGGGTGCTGATTGGTCAGCTCCCCTTGTGTTGCTGCATTAGTGCATAGTTATTCCCAGTGCAGAAACCTCACAAATGTCCTTAGAAAATTGCAATTCAGCAACCAGTGCAGAAACCTCACAAATGTCCTTGGAAAATTGCAATTCAGCAACAGCTTGAGATTTATGGTGGACAGTGGAATCCCATTATCTCCTGGGAAAGTTGCTGCAGTTAGAAGTGTACAGTGGCTTGTTACGTTCTGTGTTTTCAGTCCAGTTATAACTAGAAATATCCTGTAGCTCAGCAAGCTTTGAGGCAAACAACCAGGCTTTTGCCACACAAGTTGTCAAGGCCAGACAATGTCAAAATACTTCTTAATGGTCCCTTACAACGTGAGACTTAGTGCCATGATCTAGTTGACATGATGGTTCAGGCAAAGGTTGGACTCAATGATCTCAGACATCTTTTCCAACCTAATTGATTGCGCGATTCTTTATATCTAAGATGGTTTTAAAATTTCTAGGTGTCAGAAAACATCAGCAGTCTACTTTATGCCAACATGGAACTTAATGTGCATTATATTTATGTTTTGTAGATGATTTGTCTTCAAACTATTACAGTACCGAGTGTCCTACTATGAATGTTCACAATATTCAGGTTAACTATATATAGACATGACTTCAATATGAATGTTCTGCACAGCAATCTAGGAAAAATGGTATTGAGTCTGTCTTATGATAAAGCTCAGAGGCTCTGGTCAAGGCAGTTTTCTTGGTTTTCCATGAAGAAATTTGTGCCTGCATATACTGTGTTTCCAGAATGTATTTAAAAATCAACAAACTTACAGGAAAACATTTTTTTCCTTGTTTTCTTCAGAAATTCTCTAAATGTTGCAATATATATAGTAAGTTTCCATACTAAGTTGTTAAGCAAGTGAAAGCTATTTGACTGACAGCTCTATTGCATACATTCATTGAACAGATCAGATTGTTTGCTGGGACTTGGGAAGACTGCCCCCACATCTCCACTGTATGTTCTTACCTGGAAGGTGGGGTTTGGATCCTCTGGGAGGCAGTCAAAAGCTCTGATGGCTACGGCTGTGTTTTTTTCACCAGTTGTGTGGAGTTCAGTAACAATGGTTTCTTTTTCTAGCTTCATATATTGTAGCTACTGATTTAAAATATGAAAGTTCTCGTAGTTATTGTCAAGCTTTAGGTGTCCAGAATAGAGGTCATTATACCTTTTTATCCTGAGGAATGAACTGAACTTTAGCTGTAAGAAGTATTTAACTAGATTCTTTTCTTGCCTGAACTGTTACTGTGATATGATCAAAAGTATGAACAGGTTAAAAAATAGTAACATAGTTCTTGGCTGTGAGACATGGCCTATATTTGACTACTGCCTAAATGACCTCCTTCTTACAAAATAAGTTTTCTCTATTTAAAGGTATGTGCATTTTGACATCTTTATGGTCTACTAAAACTAAAGAAAACCCAGCACAGACAAGGGACAATTTCTTTCATTTCATTCCCATCTAAGAAAATTGATGCAAATTGAAGGACCTGGTGGCAGGTGAAATTTTTATACATATTAAGAAGATCACTTGTACTTCAGAGGTGTGAAACTAGATGAACACAAAAAGTGTTGGGGTTTTTTTTCTTTTACCAAATCTTGGCCAGCAACAATGTGGTTATTTCCATCTGAGATATACCAGAATGCATTGAGACTTGTGACCTCAGAGAGAAGAGCAAAGCAGCAAAAAAATCTGTGTTTCTATAGTAAAAGTGGTTTGTTTTCGTACTTTTTAATTATTGGAACATAAGTCAGTGTCTTCTCTCTTTTCTTTTTTTGCACTGAATTTACAGGGAAAATTGTTCTGATAGAAACATATTGATTGCAGTAAAGAACTGTATGTTACCTGCCCTGCACACCTCACAGTGATATTTAACTGGTGAGAAATTTGCTCTAACTGACAACAAACAAAAGCAGAGTTGTCTTTCATTTTAAGAGTTTGTTCTCTACGTGGCCTTGAATGTTCATTTCTTTGACAGAAGATAATGATTCATTCTCTTGCTTTGCAGTTGCTAGATGGCTAGGTACTTAAAAAGTCAATACTGAATTTCTAAGCAGAAATCCACATATGGTTACAGTAAAGCTCTGCTATCACAGCATTGTATTGAGATGCATTGGTATATTTCACATCTATAAAAATAAGAAGTTTTAATTTTACTTTGAGCAGTAATTTAAAATGTGTTACCTTGGTTTTATTGATTATAAGTTTTAGAAAGTTTGACTATTTTGAGTCTAGATTCACCCAAAGTGAAAAACGAAAAGTGAATTATTACTGGGAAAATCATCCAAAGTCAGGGTATCTGTATGTTTTGAGACATAATTCTGTTTGTTCTTTATTTAAGGTTTAAAGCCAAGTGATCCAACCATGACCGGCAAAACACAGACCAGCAACGTCACCAATAAGAACGACCCAAAGTCCATCAACTCCAGAGTCTTCATCGGCAATCTGAACACAGCCATTGTCAAAAAAGGTGACATCGAAGCGATCTTTGCAAAGTATGGGAAGATAGTGGGCTGCTCAGTGCACAAAGGCTACGCGTTTGTACAGTACATGAGCGAGAGGCATGCAAGAGCTGCAGTGGCAGGAGAGAATGCCAGGATCATCGCAGGGCAGCCACTAGGTAAGGACATGATCATATAATTAAAAGATTGTTTTCTCTTTCCTCTCTATGTGAAATGTCATCTACTCTTAGTGCCTTCAGGGCTAGTAAGTTTGTTTTGCCATTGTTCCATCTAAGAGTATTTCTGGGATGTTGGATCTGACAGAATTTTCAGTGTATTGGATGTTACCTAGATATTACAAAATGTTTAGTGCTATAAGTTGCTGATTTATTAAACAGATCACTTCTATGTAATCCTAGTGTAGTAAACATATTACTTATGTGAGGAAAATATATGTATTTTTTCTTAGACTCTAGTAAATTTAATGTAATATAACAATGCTCATCTAATAGATGTGGTTGTCTTTCATGTCATGTATCTAAAATGATACCCAGCCCAGTGGTGTGTCAAATGCTACATAGAAGCAAAAGAATGGGTTTTGCTTGTCCTTGAAATTGTAGCAAATCAAACTGTAACACTGTTATTCATTTGGAAAAGTTTATTATTAAAAACTTAGGTTGGAGTTATTCTCACATAATATTGTGAGAATATTTTTTTTAAAAAAGGTAACTTTTTTCCTACTGTTTTGTCACGAATGCTTAAGTAAGATCTGGTTGTTTCCTATTGCAGCTCTTACCTCTGAAAACTCTTTGCAATTTTATATGGAGGCTGTGAATGATAAAATCTGTAGTACAGTGCTAACCTCATCTGTCATATATGTAGTAGTGATGGACAGTACAGCATGATGTTGGGTAGGAGCCAGAGATCTTTCACTAGATCTCTGAACTGTATCATTTAGATCCAAATCCAAGTGTGTAATGGCTACATCAGGAAAAGGTGAAATGTAGCTAGCACTTTGTCTGTAACAAGTCATAAAGAATAGGTATGGCTTATTCATTTTCAGTGTTGCAGGGTATGTAAATCTATTTTTCTGTTTGTTTGTAGAAATTGAAGTATTAGTGTTAGATGGGTTGTTCTTTTGTTACAGCTGTGCAACAGTAAGTTTAATTTTATAACCCTTATATTTTGGGTTCAAAATAAAAACAGATGAAATAATTTCAAGTATATTCTCAGGGAGATTGCAACTTTTTTAGGAAAAGTCATATAGATGAGTGAAATAAAAGAACTCAAGTGACAAAAGCAAAGTCAGTCTGTGGGATGGCATTATTAGAAGACATTTCCTGGAGCGGTGTTTTCCAAGCAATAGGCCATGTAATGCCATCAGTGCATTATTTACAGCTTCTTGCACACTGGTCTGACCAGATTTTTTAAACTGGATTTTCCTAAGGCAATAGATCTGTTATTACTGTGATTATTGTTGCTAGTCTCTTTTAGTATTTTTTGCGGCATCTATAATATGCCAAGTGCTTTGTACAAGTAGATGCCCTTACTCTACTCAAGTGTAGTTTTGTAATTTCTGTAGCAAGCAAGTGAAGCTGTTGGAAAGGAAATTAAGTGACTGATAAATACTGGAATTGTTAAAATCTCTTAATAATGACAGAAAGTATATTCAATACTAAGTTTCAACGGTATAATCTTATATTTTATTATTCTGCAAACTTTTCTGATGACATATTTCAGTTCCTAATGTATCAAGAAATATAAATAATAAGAAAGGTGAAATTTTCTTTTAGCTGTTTCAAACCTAATTTGCTCTTTCTGTATACGAAATACAGTTGTAATCAGTAGTGTTTGACAAAGAGAATGAGTTTGTGAAAGTGGTGCTTCCCATTAGACAGTTTCTATGAATTCTTCTAATTGGCAGCAAACACTAACAATTGCCTTGCATTAATGAATAGATGATAGAGAAAATTTATTTGGGATTATGACCCAGAAAAATAACGCATGTGAAAATTCCTCATGAAAATTTACTTTTTTATCTGTCCTGAGAGGTTTGCATTCTGAAAAAAACAGAACTAATGAATCTATAACAGCAGTCAAGTTATGGAAAAGGGACAAGAAAAGCCAGTTATAGATGTACAAATAAACGTGATTAGCATAGCTGAATTTTCTTTTAAATGGGATTAGAATATATTAGTAATCTAATGAGAGCTGGATGGTAGTCAGTTGTGGAAAGCTGTTCAAACAAAGAAATATTTGAAAAAGATTATCCCATAGTATATGCCTGATACTACTATACACCCTAATACTCAGTACCTCACAAAAGAAAGAATAACTTAATTTAGGCTGCATTAACGTACATTATCTCTTTCATGGTATTGTCAAATAAACCATTTACACGAGCTTCTGCCTTCTGTGGAATCCTGCCATTCAAAACTATGATATCCTTTGTAGCAGCTTTACCCGTGAGTCAGAAACTGTTCGCATGTATATAAGTGAAATTAAAAATCAAACCTGCAAACTCCTATAGCGGTGCACAATTCCCTGAACATCCTGTCTAAATCTTTCTTCTAAGGTGGAGTCCCAAAATATTAGGCTACATAGGTACAGAACAAGGCTTGGTTTTTTAATGAATTTCTCAGAAGTACAAATTAGTACTTCTGGAATTGGCATTGGTAGTGCCCTCGGTCTTGCTAGCTTCCTATGGGTCATTATAAGTAGCCAGTTGGTCTCCTCCATCAACCCTAAATCTCCTATTGGTGTGTTTGGTGGTCAGTGATATGTAATGATTATGCCATGGATATTGTGACTTCACAGAAGTGGGTTTCATGAGCAGCATTATTATTTCCAACCTATTAGTTCCATGAAGGGCAACACACTCTGAAAAGCCATAGGTCATAAAGAGATCATAAAGGAAAAAAAATATGCTTAAGAACTTTATTGGTATTTTTGTAAAGTTCAGTTTCTTTAAGTTATGTCTTCATGGGAGTAGCATCTTTTCCTGCCCACAGGGCAGATACAGGTCAGTATTGGGCACAGAATTTTGCTTCACAATTATTATTTTGTGAATTTCTTCAGGCTGGAGCCAAGAAAACATTGAAGTTGGTCTAGGACAAATCCGCAATTTATGTTAGTTGTGGGAACACACCCACATAATCAACTCTCATCAAAAGGTTTTCATTCATTTAAAGACACCTATGAGTTAGAGAATACTTGTCCATATTTACCTTCTTGCAACACAGGGCAAAGAGAAAGGGTGAATAGGAATTATTCTGAGTACAGCTGTTCATGAACTTTACCAAGGGTAATTTCACCACTCCATGGTGAGGGGAGGATTAGGCACCTGCTTGCTCCAAAGCAAATGGTATTTGTCCATTCCAGCTTGTGGGCTGAGGAGTGAGCTGTAGCAAGAACAAAACTTTTGGTACATGATAGAGAATACAGTTGTTGACATGGTGTTTTCTCCTGCCTTTGCAGCTCCTCACAAGAGTAACAGCAAGGTTATTTAAGTTTTTATCCATTCTGGCACACATGAACTCTGTGACGTCAAATGCCACACAAAATGCAATTAATGTTCTGCAATTTTGTGTTATATATTCCTGTTTACCTTATGCATTCAGCAAATGTATAGACTTATAGCATCATACGATCATTAATGTTGGAAGAGACCTCTAAGACAATTGAGGTCAACTGTTAACCCAGCACCACCATGTTCACCACAAAATAACATCCTCAAGTACCATACCCACATGCCTTCTGAACACTTCCAGCGATGGGTATTTCACCCCTTCCCTGGACATCCTGTTCCAATGCCTGAGTACCCTTTCAGTGCAAAAAAAATTCATAATATACAATCTAAACCTTCTCCTCCTCTTGTCCTGACACTTGAAAGAAAAGACTTGGCTGCACCTTCCTTTCAGGTAGTTGTAGAGAGCAAAGGTGTCTCCCTTGACCTCTTTTTCTCCAGGCTAAACAGCCCCAGCCCCTTCAGCCACTCCTCACAAGACTTGTGCTTCAGACCATTCACCGGACTCACTCCAGGACCTCAATGTCTTTTGGTGAGAGGCCCAGACCCGAACACAGTACTCAAGGTGCAACCTTACCAGTGCCAAGTGCAACAGAAAAATCACTTCCCTCGATCTGCTGGCCACACTATTTCTGATACAGGCCAGTATGCCATTGGCCTTCTTGGCCACCTGGGTTCACTGTCGGTTCATGTTCAGCCAGGTGTCAACCAGCGCCCTCAGGTCCTTTTCTATCAGGCTGCTTTCCAGTCACTCTGTCCCCACTGTGTAGCATTGCATGGGGTTGTTGTGACTCATGTGCAGGACTCAGCACTTTGCTTTCTTGCACCTCATACAATTGATCTATTCCCACCAATCCTGCCCACCCAGATCTCTTTGTAGAGCCTTCTTGCCCTCAAGAAAATCAACACTCCTACCTGTCTTGGTGTTGTTTGCAAACTCCATCCGGCCACCCAGATCATCAATAAAGATACTAAAATAAAGATATATGTAACAGCTTCCATCTAAAATCTTGGTATAGCTATTGTAGCAACTTCTACATCATAATATTCCTTTGATTTGCTTGGTTTATAGTTCATAGCTTTGTATTTCATAATTATATGATCTAACTTTTGTCCTCTTTCATGCACATATTTATACCAGACTAATTCCTTTTACCTCAGAATATTTTCTGATTTGTGTCTGAATAAGACTCAGGCCATCTCACAGGTACCTTGAGAAAGCAAGTTAAATACTGCAGGGCTCTTACTTTTGGCCTCTTCTGTTGCTTTCTTTAAGACACCATGGAATTTAATTCTTGGATTGTGAGGAAAAGGGAAAAGATTACAGTAGCAAGATTATGAAAAGATGCTGTGGTTCTTCAGTTGATGCCATTTTAAGCCAATAAATTAGTTCCACTGTAGCTTAAATCCTGTTTTGTTGCTGTAGGTATTATTCACGTGTGTCTGCCTCCAGGTCTAAATTAGATGCACTCTCTGAGTACCAAAGTGAGTGCATATTGACATGTAGCTTACGGTAAGATGGTGGTTGCAGATAATTATTTTGGGTGACATACTCTATTGCACATCCTTTTTGAGAAGCACAAGAGCCCTTCAGGGGCTTTCTAAATTATAACTACCCAGTAGAAAAGATCCAAGGAGAGGAGCAGGTAATAAAGGGAGACTTTAGAGAGACTCGGCATATACCTTTGCTGCAAATAGAATTGATGTGACAATAGGGCTGTTTAAAGTTTTGTTTCCCTTGCCTCTACTCAAAATGTATCTTCTCTGTTTTATCTTTGTAATGTCTAACAACACTGAGAGACTTAACTGTGTATTTGGAGAACTAAGACTACCTAGACTGAATCAATTTTTCTCCTCAGTCTGAAATCCAGACAAGCCTAATTGTGTCATGAATGTTCATGTTTTAAAAAAATAAATACATTGCTTTAGTGAACTCATTTGTGAAAAATGTACCTTGGCTTAAAAAATGACAGATTTACCCAATTTTTTTTGACCACTAAGCTTTACTTAAGCCAGTGGTAGCCTAAGATAGGAAATTTGACACTGAATTAGTGGCTATTCAATTTCTACTTTGTCATCATCTTTCAGTCAGTATCATGCAAGTGCAACAATCATTCATTTGCACAAACATAACTCATCACTTATTAAAGCAATCTTGTTACTCTTACTCACTTACCTCCCAGTACCTTAATGGCAGAATATACCAGGAAAGCAGGGTTATCTTGTTTTAAAGTGTATAGTGGAGACACAACTGGAAAGGTTTCTTATTTTGCTTCGGGCAAGTCTGTAAAGACTTGAGTTTTAATGTGGGACAAAATATTCTAGGCAAGGACAGTGGCTGTCTTAGAGAAACCCCAGAGATTGTACTGATATAATAAAAAATTGGGAATGTTTAGGTATTTTACTGTGTATTTTAATGAAATAGTAAAAATGGCAAATATCACTTATATGTAATAATCAACTCTATTTCAAGTTGTATAATGTTAAGAGATTGGATATTGCATGTTCGCATTACTAGACCAGAAATGGCAATGCATTTCACAGAAACTGCTTTGGTCCATTGTGACTTCTGCAGATACACCTTTTAATATATTGTGCTTATCAACATTGTGCCATGCAGTAAATAATCTGAGAACTGTAACTCAGTAATATGCAGGTCATTGTCTATCCAAGTGGGACTTAGACAGCAAGGTATTTAAGTTATGATATGCTGTAAAAACTAACATGTTGTTTATAACACCTGATTGTTGGACTTCAAAGGATATTGTATACTTCTGATATAATAATCTACTTTTTTCCTGAATAATGTTTAAGCAAAAGCAAAATCATACTTGTGATTATGCTATATTAGGTATTGTCATTATCTTGTATATTTAAATAAAAAGACATATTTAATAAGCAAGTACTTGAATAAGCAGAAAATATTTGTCCAGAAACCTATAAAACTGAGAGGTATGAATGTTGGCTAACTGTGGGGATGACTTTTGCATTCATTCAACTAATATAATTATTTGTTGAATACTTCACCAAGTTATATAAATTCCTATTGCAAAATAGCTGTCAACATCCAGGTCTGGTTTTGAGAAAATTTATTGGGTACGATAATTTTTTAATGTCAAATGAAACATAAAGTAATGATAACTAAAAAAAACCACAATTGATCTGCTTCCAAAAGAAAGCAAACAAGCAACACCCACAAAAATTGTGCATATGTAGTCATGACGAATGTAATGCCTTTGATGTCACAGGAACCTAGAGTCAAACTAAGGATATCAATGTAGATCTGTGCTGTCTTTATTAAGATTTTCCCACTGAATCACATCTTAGTCAATGTCTTCATCGTCCAGTCCTCAGGCATAAACAGACTATTACAGAACTTCTGCAAAATTTTTAATTAACCTTCCTCAGTTTAGTTCATGGGTGTTAAATCTTACCTGCTAGAACTGACTCTTTTATCCTGTTTCAATCTCTTTCTGTATCTGGGAACCAGTGTAATCCTGGTTCAGCCTACTCCATGCAGGAAGAGGGGCCCTGTCTAAATCTATCTCACAGGTCTCCACCTTTTTGCTGCCTACCCATGCCCTTGTGGTCGCGGTGGAGTCTGTGCAACGGCACACACTAGTGTGAAGTTTCACCTTGGATAAAACTACAAATCCTTGCCCATGGGGCCTTCTGATAGTGGATAATTTCCATATGTCCATTCCCACTGCACATTTTGGTGTCTCTCTATACTTTTATACTTTCTATGGTTGCATCAGTAAGATTCTGCAGCCATAGCAGCAAATTATGCTGCAGCATTTTCGCCCATACATCTTATGCTCTTGAACCCAAAAAATGATTAAATCTTGTTGTCAGTCCATAGTCCTGTTATAGTTCATTTTTTAATCATCTATAGTCACATTGATGTGAACCATTTCAGGTACTATCCATGCTTATAAAGCAACAGGAAGGAAGGAAGGAAGGGAGGAAGGAAGGGAGGAAGGAAGGATAGTTTTTAACAATCATCCCTTGGCAGTTCATGGCATACAATTGATGTATGCCTGTTCCAGAAGAGCTAGCTGAATGTTTCATCATGCAACGAAAATCTGTATTTTAATGGAATGAGTCATTTCATTAGATTGAAAATATCTAAACTAAGAATGAGTGAGTTTTACCTCCCATACTTTACAAAAGTTTCTATTTCTTCATGGGACTTATGGAAAGTGAAACTACAATGTAAATTTATCTTTCTGGCAGTACTAATATTTTTTCATGTTCAGAAAAGTACTAAGTGCATATCAAGAAATCAGTTTAGCTATGAGGTGAACTGATGAGGGGAGACCTTTCCTATTTGGTTGCTCTGTGAAATTCTTCATATAATCCCAAACTAAAAATTTGCAATGTTACCCCTGGCACAAGGTTTTTTACTCTGAGCAGCTTGATGTCAGTTTATGCAAAATGTTAAGTATTTCCTCCAACATAAAGTCAAGAGTAATGGTCTGATTGCTTGCCACCAGCAGATGTTATTGCAAGAAAAGCTTTCCTTCAAGGCTTTATATAGATGCATATAAAGTTTCACAGTCTTCTGCACAGCCAGCTCATCTCTATAATCATGGACAAAGTGTTATTATGGACTCTTTCTAGGTCCTTCTCTGTTGCTTGACATGTCTGTATATAGCACAGGATCTCATCTGCATGAAATGTTACTTTTTTCATAGTTTTTTCCTTGGGTTTCGTAACACCCTACATTTAAAACCTTCTTAAGGGTCTGATGAATCCTTTGTAATTTTATAAGTGCTTTTAAAATCATTTAGACAATGTTGTCTCAAAGTTCCCAGTACTCAAGGCTTTACTATATGCATATCTGGATGAGGTTTTTTGGTGGGGCTTTGAGGGGCTTTTTAACAAACCATATCCAGTAGGTCCTTCTGGATTTGAAGTCAATGCTGTTTTATTTCTGTTGCAGGTCTATAAAAAGTTACAAAAGAATGTTTTACTTTGTAGCAGACAAAATCCTGTACCTTTACTTAAATATAGTTTCTTTGTTTATTGACTGCTGGGGTCCTTAAAATTTCTATAGCTATTCTATCATGTTAAATTCTGAACCATCATAACTTCAGTGCAAGGGTGAAAAAACACTGTCATGGTGGGTTCTCTCCTAACACTTGGCTCAGAGTCTCATGTGGGATGAACTGTGTAAAAGTAAGAACTACCTCTAGGATGCTCTCTAAGTTTTGGTTTTGTTGTTCTAGGAAGTCTCAAATTGTCTACAGCTTCACTTCTTTGCTTCATCTATCTTGATTCAATTTGTTAGACTATCTTCCATAAATTTATGTCTGATATTTTCTTCTTGGTCATTTGACAAGACCACTATTTCCCTTGTAGTGATGGAGCTAGAGTTGCTAATGTCATGTAATGTGGTTTTATACATGTGCCTGCCATATCTCAATATTTTCTTATTCTTTTGTTAAAAAATTTCACTTGCTGACCTTGTTCCAAAAGGCATATGGAGAAATTCATATCTGCTCTGGGGTGTATGGAAAGGGCAAAGGTCAAATGACTTCTCATCTAAATCTGACATGCCAATATTCATCTTTCTAATCTACAATTTGAAGTATGGGAGGGTTTTAACAGGTATTCAGCACTGAATGACTTACAGGACAGAGTAATGCTATTTTAATGTACTGCAGAATCTGGCCAAATCTCAGTCCCTCTATTTGTCTATTGGACTATGACTGTTAAATCCATAAAATAGCTTTCCCTCCCAAGACATCACTCAGCTGTTTGGAGGAGAAGGCCTAACAAATATTCCTCCTACCAGAATACCTATATAGCATCAAAAATTTATTACCAGATCATAGTCTAAGTTCATGGAGGCAGGTCTTTGATGTGATGAGCTTTTAGGATCACTCTTCCTCTCTTTCTTTTCCTTCTTAACAGCAAGATCAGGTAAAATGCAAGGGTTCTTTTTCTGTTTGGCTTAACTGAGACAAGAAATGCTTGTGAGGGCATATTTGCTACCTCAGGTTTGATTTCATGTCTTGAGCCTACTTGCATTTCACACCTAAGGAAAATACAGCAAAGGAAATCTGTTTATTTCTCATTAAGGGTCTATTTCAGGTTTCACAGTTAATCTTACAATTCTTTCAACAGTAAACAATTTCCTTAGTAAAACTGTGCAAATCATGTCTATTGAGGAGAAACCCCCAAAATGTAATTGTTTATAACTTATTAATAAGTCAATTATTTCAAAATTGAGATCTGAGAAATGAGAGACTTTCCTTCTACATTACTGTTCTTCTCTCCTCTAGAAGAAATTTTAGTATTAATGAGCTTCAACATAAGCTTCCGAAGTTTCAAGTAAAAGTCATTGTCTGGGTATTTTAATGACTCAGAACTGAACACTGTTCTTATTCTGATTGTTACAACCATTTAAGTGACTTCAATCTCTTCTAACAAATTAATGGCAACTGAATCAAATATTTTCATGGAAAGGCTTGTAATTTTTAAAAGGTCAGCTGAAAAAGAATTAGGCTGGGTTTTTGTATAAAGCTGAGTATTTTTACAACTATTTTAAGTTGTGTAAAGTCCTTCTATACTTTACAGAATACCTTGTATTACATAAAAAATGCTAATGTAGCTATAAGAAGACACTGTCCATGTTCAAACCCAGCATGGAATACCTAATTTGACATATAAGTTCAGATATAAGAGTCCTGAGCTTTCTTCCACTAGATGATAACAGCCAGGTAGCTAAAAGCTAGGAATAATAATAAACTAGCTTGCTCTAGAAAGAATTACAATTATTTCCACAACTAAAGGTGGACAGAACTTGCCTGAATGTCTCTTCTGCCATGATTCTTTCTTTTCTTTTCTTTTCTTTTCTTTTCTTTTCTTTTCTTTTCTTTTCTTTTCTTTTCTTTTCTTTTCTTTTCTTTTCTTTTCTTTTCTTTTCTTTTCTTTTCTTTTCTTTTCTTTTCTTTTCTTTTCTTTTCTTTTCTTTTCTTTTCTTTTCTTTTCTTTTCTTTTCTTTTCTTTTCTTTTCTTTTCTTTTCTTTTCTTTTCTTTTCTTTTCTTTTCTTTTCTTTTCTTTTCTTTTCTTTTCTTTTCTGTGTGAGATGTGTATAAAGACTTAAGATACTTAGTCTTTCTTTGTGGCAATATCAGTATTCTAATAGATATTTTTTTAAATTATAAATCTACTTCTGTTTCTTGTTAATCTGGCTTCCTCAATGTAAGTGTTCACTGATTTGATGTTATCGAAACACTTTTGTTATGATCACAGTTACTCGTGTAAAATCTCATCCAAAACAGCATTTCCGATTGACTGCTGTGGTAATTTGTTGTGGACATCAGTCCCACCTCTCCTACTATTTGTAGTTAAATGCCAAATTTTAATTCCTTTGTGCCTTCTTTCATTCTATTCCTAATGCTTCATGCAAACATGAAAAAGGAGGAACAGAATTTAATGAGTTTGAAGGGTGGAACTAACTTTCAGGTCTTGAAACAAATATAGGAAGTGTATAATATTTTCTAGTTCTTCTACTACCTTAAGGTTTCTGGACTCACTTCATGAAATCTACATCTAATTAGTCATTTAGGTGAGGAACACAATACTTGACTGAAAATAGCAAGTGTGAAACAAGGAATAGATAGCAAACAAAAGGATACTACATAACAGGAAAATCTGCATTCTGCAAAATTTGAAGCCATTTCAATATGTGATTCACTTCTCAGCTGTACATTATGTGATAATTCAACATCTTAAATTGTAAGAAACACTTTAAAATACTTCTTTTTAATGATTTCTTAAGGTAAACTTTATCCCTTGTACTGATACTGTCATAGTTTTTGTTGGATTATAGAATAATTTACATTGGAAGGGACCTCATCTAGTCCAAATTCCTGCTCAAAGCAGGGCTGACTCAAAGCAGCGACAGTCCTGAAGGTTTTTCATCCACTTTACATTCCACCCATGCAATCCATCCTTTCCAGTGTTAACTGCCAGGATGCCATAGGAAATTGGGTCAAAGACCTTGTTTAAGTCAAGATGAAGACCACTTAAACCAACTCTTCCCTCATCCACTAAGTTATTGATCCCATCACAGAAAACTCACTGGGCTGGTCATAGTTTGCCTCAGTAAATGTACTGACTGGCCCTAGTCATCTTGCCCTTCATGAGGCTGGATGAGTTTTTTATTCTTATATTCCCTTTTTCCCCTTCCAGGTTCCCTTTTCCAGGTTCTGCCCCTTTACCACCTTATTTTCTTCCAAAAAATTCTACCCCTGTCTACCCTCATCCCATTTTTCCTGGCTTTGTTAACTTCACAAATTGTTTTGGTATTTATAAGAGCTTGTCCTGAAAATGTCTCCCTTATTCATGACTTCTGCTAAGGTCATAGCACTCTGCTCTTGTACTTTTAAATCTGTAGTGTTTTGCCATGTGCATGTTGCTACCATCAGTGATGCCAGAGGCTGAGATTAGTCATCTGCATGCAAACCTTAATGTTTTCAATCGACTGAGGTGACGTGGATTATGCCTTTAATTCCCTGCAGCCTAGCTCTTGTCTTCTTTGAAGATGGGTGTGGCATTTGCCTTTTTCCAGTCATCAGGGAGCTCTCCTGATCTCTCCAACCATTCAAAGGTGATAGAGAGCAGCCTCACAATAGTATCAGCCAGCTCTCTTACCAGCTCCGGATGTATCTTGTTAATTCTCATTTTAATACTAATAATTGATATTTTAGCCCATCACTATGAAAGCTTAATATTCAAAGAAAAGCAGACACCACACTAATTCTTAACAAGATCAGTAGATTCCTTGGCATTTTCCCTTTTCCACGACAAGTATATTGTTGGATATAGAAGGAAACATTTATGAAAGGTGAAAGATTTATTTTGAATTTGAACTCCTTATCTAAAAATGTAGCTTAAAAAGCAAAATTACAATATTTGTTAGAACATTTAAGAGGATACTTTAAGCAGATGCAGTTTTAAAAGTTCAGAAATCTAGCAGAAGGATTTTGAGTTTGTACTTTTTGTCCGTTTGGGCTTTTTGTTTGTGTCTTGGAGTTTTGTTTTGTTTCACTTAATATACTTCAGTACATGTGACAAATGAGACAAATTCTCATCCCAGAGTGACAAAGAGTCACTCATAATTGATATATCTAGTGTGAAAAACACTGTTTGCCTTTGTCCAACTTTGAAAATCAAGTTTGGTGCTAAATGATATTTCTGCTGTTCTACCAGTTCCAACTGCCAAATTTTTAATTGAAAAAAAAGGAAAAAAAAAGTAACTTAGAGAGCCATTTTTCTGAGAACTATTGTTTTACAAATTACATTAGCACAATTTAAACAGAACAACTTAATGTGGTTTTCCTATCTAGTCCATGGACATAATAACAATATGCCCCAGCCTTTACATTTCAAGCTATTTGTGCAGACCCCAAAGTGAACTGTGATGAGGCTTAAGCCATCATGACCTTAGCTAAAAGTCAATTCTAATAATGTTTTCAAAAGAGCATGAAAACTGAGTTTGCAGAAACACCTCCATGCCACGGGTTTTGTGCGTGATAGGCTAGAATTGTGGATAAGAAGCTGGTTGCAGTTCTAGGGTTTTTTCTTTCCGAGGGCTCATTTTGTTTCTTGGCCAGGTTTTGTTCAAAACTTTTAGAGAAAAGTTAAATGTAAATGATCAAATTGCAACAAGATAAAATCAACCCTCACACTAGCATCGAAGCAGCTGGAAAAGCAGTTGTGAATTTTTACAGCCTGACTTTAGAGGTCTTTATTTTCTGTTAAGTGGCACTTACTGCTGCTTTATTTGTTTTCTAGTCTTAAATTTTGGGTTTGATGTATTTAAATCCACAGGCAGACAAGGAAGAAAAGGCAGAAAAAAATGGATATTTTAGATGTAAGTAATCAAAGGGGTTATGTTGTTTTTTCTTTGGTCTAGTATGCAAAATGCTGTAGCAATTTCAATCTAATTTGATAGAACTTTAAAACTATTTTGATCCTAGACAAAGTCTTTGTGTAATAGAAAAAAAAAAGAATGGAAGAAAAACAAAGACACTAACTCTTTAAGGAGAATGTTGTCCGGAATATAGTAGACACTAACAAAACCAGCTTTACCACAAAATCCTGCTCTCTGTTTTCTACAAACAATAGAACAGAACTGCATTAATAGCTACAAAACTAATTTTTGAAGAGAATGTTCCCATTACATCACTTTTTCTCCTTTTATTTTACTCTTTATTCTGACACCTTTGATTATTATTAGCACTCACCATACTTAGGAAAAATAAGTTGTTTCTTACATTGATATCAACATTTTACTCATCATCACACAATCACTCAGTCCAAAAACATATTTTCACCTTTCCAATAGAATTCCTCTGTTTCTAGATTTTATTTTTGCCTCTCCCAGAAAAATCCTTCTCCTTTTTCTTATAGCAAGTGTCTGAATAGCCAACAGCTCTTACTGACTTGCTGCTTGCCTTGTTCTTCAGAGCTGGGCCCTTCAGGTTCTAATGTTAAGTTTTGACAACTCTGTGCACTTTCAGTTTCCACTGAGAGGTCAGCATCCTGGTAGAGATGGAGGTGCAGGACAGCATGGTCATAGCAGGGATGGTAAAAGCTCCTATGGCATGCATGTCTTGTTGAAAGACCAAAAAGGGATTGGGAGTTCAATATTGACTTGCTTACTTGAGACATGACAAAACCACACATTAAATCCAATTTCCTTGTAGTAACATTGTCACAAGTGCTATCATTTTACAAAAGCAAAAATGTGATTTGTTCAGTTGTGTTCAGACAGCATGACTAAAGTGCATAAGCTACTGGACAGGAATGTTTTATAAAAAGCTGAACCACAGGAGTTTATCTCACCATGATTCATATTCAGTTAACTGGAATAGTGCACAGAGCAGAAAGGTGAAGCATCATAATTTATTGTAATTTCATGTCTTTTCTCTCTGAAATTGTACTCTCCCTTGAAAGTAATGTCTGAAAGGGAGACAATTTCAGGGCTTGGTGTGCTGTCGCAGGTACTGATGGATTATTTAACTCCAGTTTCAGGAGCAAGACATCAACTTTAGCTCCTGCAAGGGTTAAATATTCTCCCAGTCCTGGTCCATGTGCTACATGAATTCTGTGAAAGGGCAATCCATGGATAGTAATTCACAGGAACAGTAATCCTTTATTTTTAGTGCTTATGTAAAATTACCAGTAGACTTCCAAGCCATCTGTTTTAAATTTTCATGGTATGCAGTATATCTATAGTGAGATACTTTGACAGTGAACTGCATCACCACTGTACACAATATATTTGTTTCAGTAAAAGTTCATTAGTATTCACAGGGGTCCTCTGGCTCTGTGATACTAGCAGAAAATGTCAAATTGTTCTTAGAATTTATAAGAAGATATAAAATTCATGAGCTGAGACAATGAAAATCCCAGAGAAATGATGGCTACCATATATTGTACTCATTTTGGCATATGATTTCTTTATGTCTACAGAAATGAAGGCTAGTCACCTAACCTTTCATCGACTCAGCGTTTTCTGAAACACAAAGACATGAAAAGTGCTTACTAATGATTGCTTGGCACCGATCCTAATATATCTAGAATGAGAACAGCAAGGAAAGAAATACAGCAATTTCTATAGTATGACATTCTAGTCACAGTTTATTCACTTCAATAAAACTTCCTTCAGACTACATGACATTATGCTCTTGAATCTTCATAAGAGAGATTGTCCTAGTGTCCTTCAAGAATCTGGAAATTTAACTTGGATTATTTTTTTAGATAAAGTAGATAAAATAATGGGTAAGATGGGAGTGCCATATATGTGTAAAAAGACAGAAAATAGATACTTCACAGAGGATTCTTGTGCTTAATTTAAACTAAAGCCAAATGTCTATCTATTATAAAATGTAATTTTCTAATTCAAAAAACTGTTGCAGAAGAAATCAGTATTGATAGATAGAGAAGAACCATTTATGGAACAAAAATGCACTGGTTGCTTAGGTACAAATGGTCACAAGCTGCTCTTGCTTAGTATGCTACTCATAAAGGCCAATTTTATAAACCATGAATGTAGACATGAGCAAGCTCAATTTGGAGAAAGGGTTGAAGTGGGAAGTAGAAATGTGATCAGGAAAGATATATTAATTGTTGCCAAAAAAAAAGAAATAATCATGAAAAGAAGATGGTCTGCTTAAAAACACACCATAAAATATCACAATCTGAGAAAGATGTAGGTAGCTGAAAGAACAGAGTATATAGAGAAATTAAATTAGTTTAGATTTATGAATATTTTAAGTGTAAATAACAAAGAGAATTTTGAAGAAGGGTTTCAATGCATTTCTGAGAAGAAACATGGGATGATTGTTGTTATAGTTCTGATATAGAAGCACCTGTAAGGGGATTTTGTCCTGTATTTGGAACTTGCAAGGTACATTCACATCACAGAATGATGATGATGATGTGGTATCCATTCCAGAATGTATTACAGAGCTATAAAATAAGTTATCTTTAAATCCTTAAAATTAATTTTCTTCCCAGAATTTCTAAAGAATTAGTAGGGATATTCTCCAAGGAGGTTCTCAGCTACTAACATTTTGATTTTTATCTTCAGTAAGTCTTGAACTAGAGTAAGAGTTTCAGAAGGCTAGAATTTTCACAGGAAGAAATTGTTCTGTTCACATAGCTTAAACCAAATCAGGTGAGGTGATCAAGAGTCCCTGGGTTGGAGGTCCCAGTATGCCCCTATGCTGGCACAGGACAAGCTGGAGGCAGCAGCTGGGGGTGCCCATGGGGAGTTTGTGGTGCCAGGCCAAGGCAGTGTCCCTGGGCCATGGGGCTGCAGCTGGCAGGCTCATGCCACTCCCCTGCTGCTCTACTCCCCTCCGCTCCTGCCCATCACAAATCTGTTTCACTTGCATTTCTGTTTAGCTGACTTTTTCTTTTTTTTTTTTCCCCAAATGTCTTCTAGTAATTCCTCAGTTACTGCTGAATCCAGCCTACGGTTGTTTTCCTCTTTACTTAGCTGTGGGCCAATGTCATCTCAGACAGTATGGACATCCCACTAAACCACATCCTTACACTCGTTCCTGTCTTGTTGGCTGCTGTTATCCTGGCCTCTTTACCAAGGCTGGACCCTGCGAGCATACCCACTAGAAAACAAGGAACATTGTATAAAAAGATTTAAAATGGTAAAAGTTCCAGGCTATGTAACAATAGTCCCGTCATAATTGTTTTAAATTGCAGGAAAAAGTAGTGAAATTGCTGTGTGGGGCTTGACTAATCAAGTATGACCATGGGGATAATGTCAGTAATGTCAGCATGACTTACAGAAAATAGGCCTTGAGAAATTAAATATGTATCCTTTTTAATAATTTAACACCATATAGTAAGGTTGAACTGGTGTAACATAGTTCTGCAAGGCACTTGATTCATTCCAAGTGGAAATTTGATTAAGAAACTGTCTTCTGACATGGTTGTGGTACATGCCAAATAGATTAAAAACTAGTCTCAAAAGACTGGTAAATGGGAAGTAATCATACAGCAGGTGCATGATTTTGTGCAGCCCATTGTAAAATCAATATTATAATCATACTTTTACCTAGTCACGAAGACAGCAAAAACACTGCTAAATACTGTAGATGGCACAAAGATGCTCGGGCTTATGAACAAGGAAGAAAACAAAACATTGAGATCAAAATAGAAAACAAATACCAAAATAAGAGTCAAAGTGTTACTGCTCTATCTATAACATCTAACACATTGATGATCAGTTCTTCAGCGCAGGAGAAGAAGGTGTAACAAAATCTGTAGGCTGGAAGCTTAAGTGAGAAAAAGCAAAACTCAAAATAGAACATATTTTTAACAGTGAGGCCATTAGGAACAGTTTACCAAAAGTTTAAGTCAAAAATTCTAAAGTAAACACTGGATGTTATTATAAAGTGTATGTCCTAGCTCAGCCCAGAATTAATTTGAGGAAGTTCTATGTTCTGTTATAACAAACCAGACTGGACTTTTTTTGTCTGGACCAGCTGTGGAAATCTCCAAAATCAGATTATTCGGTCTCCTTGGATAAATACAATAAATCAAGAAAAAAATAAAGGTTTTTAATTTTATTAAGGTCCTCAGTGATTTATGCCTGATATTAGTAACAAATCCATGGAAATTAAACAAATATTCTAGTTGTGTGAGCACTTTTGGAAATTAGATTAGCCATACCTACCTAACAACCATCGTGGCTTAATGCAACCAACAGAAGTAAGTCGATTTTTGTCTGTGGCATTTGCAATTAAATAAATGAGGGAGTGAATGGGACTTAGAAAACTAAGCTCTCTACACCAGAGAATGTCATTTTTAGGTACATTTGTTTCAAGGTCTTCTATACATTTGGGCAGATATTAACAAAAATGGCAAGAATCTGTAAGAAAAAACCCAACAGCAAACCAGTGAATAAGTCTTGTTTTATCTTTTTGTGCTACAGAAGCAAAAGATTTCCCCATCAGGCCCATAACTACTTTTTTATTGCAACCTACTTTTTAGTTCCAGACAAGCAAAGATATATTTGTACCCAACTCTCTGACCATCACAGACATAAAGTTATTTGTACTTCAGAAAAAAAAAGGACAGACAACATAATAATGCCATTAGCTTAATACTATCTTAATGTCTTAAGTGTTTTTTTCTTAGGATGAAATTAACCCCAGTGCAAAGGGCTACAATCAAATTTGTTTGGAGAAAGTGCACTGTTCTTGCTAGAATCACTGCTTCTTGAAACTTCTATTAGGGATCTCATTCTTCTTCTGTAGCAGCTATGTTCTACTTTAAATTACCACAGTATGTCAAATGATGATCGCACATCCACCACAATCACGAATGTTTTCTCCTCAGAGAATTCTTGCAAAATTTAACAGAGAATACGTTAACTCTTGTCAAACTCCTTCCTCAAATGATTAATCCGTGATGGCTCTTTATTGTGTGTCTGGGTTGACACCAGTTCAGAAAAGATTACGGTTTTACAGCCCTCATATTTCAGATCTTTATTTTAGTAGTTGCAGCCAGTATTCTTTCTTTCTCTTATATTAGAGTGCAGCAATTACAGTCGTCTCACATTACCTTGAAATGCTGTTCCCCTAATGGGCATTCTGTAATTTCTCTTTCCAAGTAGCTCATCTTGCCAGATGAGAGCTCAGCCACACAGATGTCTTACAATAATTTGAAAAGTTTCATTACTGTAATACTTACAGTTAGTCATTTAGCCCAATAGATGTTTATAAAAGCATATGTGGAAAATTAGATGTTTTCATAGGCATCTGAGTAAAAGGTACTTTTAATATGAAATTTTGCAAACTGCATAATATTTGAAAATATGTAACTTTTTTCTTCTTCACCCAATTTTAGTCAGGCTGTAAATTCAGAATGAATTTGTTTTACAATGCAGACACATCTCTAACAATATCTTATGGCACAAAAACCCCAGTAGATTTTTAATTTGCATAACATTACACATATTTGCATAAAATATTGCCCAGTGGTACTAGGAACACCAGTTACTCCCTAAGCCCCAATTAATTAATCTGTGTCCCTCCAGACTTACAGCAATTTATTATGCATTCTTAGTATAGAAACAGCAATTAATTATATGCTTCCTAGCCCCACATCAATCATTTTGTACCCTCCAGACAGCTTTACACCTCTCCCAGCCCCACATCTGGAAACACACCCTCTTCTTTTTCCATTGTTGAAGAGGCCTTCTGCAATTTTGCCAGTCAGCAGAGAGCTCTAGGAGTTCCCTGTTCTTCTTACAGCCCATCAAGGTCTGAAGTTTTAGGGATGCTAGCGTAAAACCTCAACAGCCATAGTACTGTACATCCAAGGAGTGGCAGAGGAGTGCAACTCCTTTCTGCTGTTCTCTTTCCTTTTTCCCTGTCTCTTTTTGTGCACTGAATAGAAATGCTTGCCCATTGCTGCACTCACATTTGGGAGCAAGAACTGCAGTCAGCCTCAGATGATCCAAACATTAAAACCACAGTCCAGACATTGACTAAGTTTAGGAAATGAAATTGTTAAAATAGGGTGAAAGGACATATGCAAAATGCAGAATATAAATGGTGGCTGGAGAAGAACGGTGGATGAGGAATTCCTGACTATTTTGCATCAGCCTTTTTACAGAATTGCCTTGTGTGTTTACTTATGGTCTATGTGAAAGTACACCCTTTGCACTTGTGGAGAAAAGGCAAGTCCATGTCCCATGTTTATCAGAGTGTTCTTGGACTAGATTACAGATTTTAGCCAGCAATCTTATTCAGCAATGTTTGCAGGAAAGGTGAGGCTTTCCAAAGATTTTTTCCTTTTTCCTTTATCATCAGTACAAAGGTGAAGCTCACAGTTGCAGGAAAGGAGTAGGAGGCAACTGAAACTATGCCTTCTTTCCCAGGGCACCCCTTGGCTGAATAAGGTCAATACACCATGGAAGTTCACACTGACCTGACTGAAATATGTAAAGCTTTTCTTCTGTCCTTCCTTTTTACTTAGCTTCTAGAACAACTTTAAATCCTTCTCCATGGCATCCGTTACTTGTATGGCATTTCTAGGCCCCTTTAGGGTACACCGTACATCATCTTTCAGTTCTGTTCATTACATTTAAAATGTGCGTGCCATAAAGTAGCTATGGATTTTAAGTTTGCAAAGGGAATATACCTACTTTTTCCCTGCAACACTTTTTATATGTTGAATATTTATACCCATTTGTGTTTGTTCTGACATAAGAAGGATAGGCCTGCCAAGGGTCCCCTTGTGACTATAAACTCAAGCTCGAAAAAAAGTAGCTTAGCTAAGCTTTTTATTACCTGTTAACAGTCACTGATCTATTGCCCTTATGCCCTCAGGGCTGAATCAGCACCCTCAAAGCGTTCCTCTGTCTTTCACTGAGAGATGTGTATTTCCACAGATCATGAAGAAGCACAGCAGGACAGGACAATGTTTGAACATGACTTTTACAGCCAGGACAGGTCATAGACTTATTTTTGAAGAGCAGTGAAAGTATCTGTTGAAACCTACACAGAAGATAATTTGATGGAATTAGAGAACAGACAATTTTCTGTCTTAGCTTGATACTCTGCTTTTTTTTTTTAACCTCTCTACTCCTTACAGACTATCATAAAAACAGAGACATGAAATGTATAGATGAAAATCCCAGTGTTCAGCTCCATTAATATTGTGCAGCTCAGTAACTGATTTTACTAAATCTGTACCCTTCACAGGAAACCAATTGCTTACTTTCATTTTCAGAAATAATAATGCTTTTTTTTTTTCTGATTCATCAACTGATTCATGGGTTTGTTACTAGATAGAATTCTTGAAAGCTGTATTAAAAATGTTTCCCCTTTTCTTCTCTGTGTAGCCCACTCCAGCATCAGTGATAGTCCTTCCTCTAAAAGTAAAAAATAACTTGAGTCATAACTATCCTTGAATCTCAATGATATAAATATATCTTTGTTTTTCCCCTTCGATTCCCCTCCAGGAAACTTATTTCAATTAAGTGCAGGAGATTCTGTAGAGTGCATCTTTCCCTGTAAACAGTATTTTAAATCTGGCTTGTTCAGCGTGTGGCTTCTGGTTCACATACAGTCCATGAGGCTGAAACAAATTACTATTTTTTATACTATAGGATACTATAGAATAGTATTTCTAGATGAAGAGGCCTATTGTTTGTCCTATAAGCTGGCAGCAGAGGAAGCCTTGCTGGCTGCTGGAGACTGTCCTGATACTAGTGTTTTGTGGGGGAAACCAGACATGGCTTCCAAGGAAAGCAGTCAGAGACCAGATAAAATGGGGGGAGCTGCTGGAAGATGATATCTGAAAATTGGTCTTTTCTCTCCTGTGGTGGTATCTTGGAGAAGCTGGAGGAATCCAGGAGGAAAGTTTCAGACAACCTGGGAGGTGCGGAAGAGGCTAGTGATATGTGGGGGGAGCAGAGCAGTGATGTGCAGTTGGGAAAACTGGGAACCTGAGCACTGAGAAAGAGATATGAATGCAACTGGGGCACACGTACAGGGATCTTAGACCTTGGTTTTTTTCCAGAATGGGAAATGGAATAAAGCAAGGCTATCCTCAAGGAAGCTGTGGGTTTGCATGGATCACTGGGACATAGCTGAAGAAGGAACCAGAGGATATTGCTGAAAACAGGGCATGAAACAGCGAATACTCTATCTGTGATGAAAATGAAGGGCATATAATTTGGAAATGGTATGCTTTAGAAAAGATAACTGAACAGCTGGCAGGCACTAACTGCATCTCAATAGTGCTGTTTTCTGCCCTTCCTTGCTGAGTTTCAGGAAATTGTGGGAATCCAGGACAAGAAACATAAAGCTGAATAATGATAGACAGCACTTAAAAATTTGAAGTCTAGGAATACGTTGCTCTCACAGAGATATTAAGGATTCACAAGGTTGCTGTGACTCATTCTAATATGTTTTGTCATATTAAAACAGAATAACTTCTTCCAAAAACTCTGCATTCACAGCTGCACCTGGCTTCCTTCTTTATTCATTATAAAAGTCCAAAGACATTGCTGCAGGAGAGTACTACCAAAAGTATATGGCAAATATCTATTGTTACTATACTCAATAATAGTCTCAAATTGCACTAAATAGTCTTTCTCCTCAGTTCAAGGTTTTATGAAATGTCAGGAATAGAGCAAAGATGAACTTTTTAACAGTGAAGAGAAGGCTGATATGGGCAAAAAGGAAAACTTTTAAAAATTCATAACCTTTATATTTCATTCTCTACTGAACACATCTGCCTTTAGATGATAGGGACAGCTGGCAGACTTGCTGTTAAACTGAACTTCTGCTGCTTTGACAGCTACAGTTGTTTTGGACACTGCAATAGGCAAGGATCCAAACAGCACTTATTTCCCACTATGACAGGTTAGGGTGTCCTAACCTGTCACGTTAGATTTAAACTTGTCCACAGTGATGTACACCTCTGTGACCTCCAGGTATGATTATATGTGACACCTATGAATGAAATCACCATGCTAAAATAAGTGTTCTAGCTGGTTCAGAGATCACAAAGAGCACAACACAGTGGGGCTGTGCTCTCTGTGCACATTCCTCACAAAGAGAGGAAGCTTTGTCCTCGTCAGGGTCTTCTTTAGCACCATATTCTCTTCCTTAAGTAATTGGATCCTTCTGAAAATATTAGAGCTCACTGAAGCAACAGGATGATTGATTCAAGAGATGTGTATGTATTTAGGATGTGGGTGTTTCAAAGATTGTCTGACAAGACTACTTAAAGAGGTGATCTGTGTGGCAGTGATTCTACTTACAGAGCAGAATTCAAATATCACATCTTGGTCAGAGTATCCCAAGGAATCATATTGTTGTGACATCATTTAGTACAACTTCCCTGATCAAGCGTACCTTAAAAGTAATTTCTCTTTAGGGAGGAAAAGAAAGAAACTTGGAGTTACCTGGAAAAAAAATTTAAAATTAGACAATGCTTAGAACTATTACTAAACGTAAATAAATAAACAAGTAAATAAGCTAAGGCAAGACCATCTACTTAAGCTGTTAGATTTGAGCATGTGCATAGTATGCTACCAAGATATTCAGGCCAAGTGTCCTAACCCACTCATATTTTATTATGGTTTCTGTTTTTATGACATGTGTCTTGCTTTACTTGCTAGCTTTACTGCAGATCATTGCCTCAGTGGTGCTTGCTCTTGTCAAAGTTGTTGTTGCATTAGTTTCCCTACCCACTTAAATCTCAAAGCTTTGTCAATACAGAAGATTTGGTAGTATTGGTGCACAAAGTCCAATACATCTGGGAACATTCAGAGACATGCATACACCCTGCAAGGGACACTTGCCTGAATGACAGAAGTACTGGATCATTTGGGTTTATTGTAGGACCATCTGTGAAACACAAGTAAAAGTGGGCTGATACATCCCACATATATCAGACTCATTACACATGCTCTCTCCTAGAAATAAATATGGCCCACCTAAACTTTCAGACATCTGACATAATATGTCTGGATCTCATGTAACTTTAATTTGCTGAAAAGGTTTCACATACAATGAGCATAATTGGACAGATTTGATTATTTATTTTCTTTTTAACTGAAGTACTGAGTGCCACAAGTATTTCTGTACCATGTTCTGTACTTTTTATTCTTAAGCCTACCATGCAAAACCTAATTTGTCTTTATTTATTTATTTGTTTGTTTGTTTGCTTTTGCAGCAGGTGCAGCAATTATATTTATTGTTGATATTTATTATTTACTTGCAAATATGTTTACAAATATCCTGCAAAAAAAAAGATAATTGTTTCTATTCCTGAATACAGGAGATGTGTTTTAGGAATAATGGGTGGGATTTATTCCATTATTATCAGCACGTAAGGCTTTTTCTTCTCCTGAATCATGGAAAAACTGTGTCAGGCAGGTTGCAAACTGGGTTTTCTGATTCTTTAAATTTTTTAGTCACCCATTTAAGAGAGTTGCCTGAGATTTAGAAAATCCTATCAGTTATCCCTCTACACCATAATACAGGTAATGTAGTCATTTTGACTGTTCTTTTAAAAGTGGCAAATAGTATAGAAAATGAAAACAGTTTTGTGAACATTTTGAATGTCTCAGCCACTGCTGCTAAGTAAAGAATAGTTCAAAGTTTCCATCAAAATTAATCAATTCCTGTTATTATTTGAAATACCAACTACAGGAATCAAAGCAAAGAGGTGTGCACCATTATCTGACAGGTAAATGATTTCAACTAAAAAAAAAACCACAAAATCTGCTACTTGTTCTGGATAATTAATTTTCTCTTTCAAAGTACACCTAGAGCTAATGTTTATTTTCTACACTTTGGTATATGTGGTTTCTTTTAAAAGATGTTTTTCATAGCTGAAATCACTGGGTTACAAAACTCATTCGCATGAGGACCAGTCTTCCTTTCATGTCCACAGAATGTGTTTTAGGACTAACAAGTCATTCTCCTCAGCAAAATCACATTTGATTTCAGAGTGTTCGAGCATAAACCTGATTATGCCAAATACCCTCGAGTATTGCATCACTTTACTACACAAATGAAAAAAAAAGTTTGAAATCACACAGGATCTATAATCCCTTTTGCACATCGTTGTGGCTTTTCTGCTTTAGAATAATTATACAATCTATCTCCTTATACAAGCAGTAAGGACAGCCACAGACAAAACCCCATACTCCTTGGAACTTCTCAGAACATTGTCTGGAGCTTGGAGCACAGCCTTTGTGCACAGCCTTGTCCCTGCTCACAAGTGGAATGATGCTGTCATTGGGTTGAGGTAATCTTACAGGGTGGTTTTGCAGTTAAATAGAAAAAATTAACTTTTGAGAGGTATTCTAATGCGATTAGACCAAAATAAGTGTAATTAGGCCATCCACAAGAGTTAAAATGAGCATTTTCCAAAGCAATTCCCAGTGAAACATTTTAATTCACCTGTACTGCCAACTGTGTCATTTGACTGTATTTGATTCAGATCTTATTTAGATAGAAGCAGCTTTAGACTTTTTTCATTCTTCATGACCTTTATATCTCATTTGGTCTGAAAATTGACTACTGATCAACATATTTCTTTTGCACTAAAAGCTGTAACTCTGCAGGGCTCATATTTAAAGGTGCTAAAGAGCTATTTCCTGGGAAGCAGAAAGAAGGGTTGCCAGTCAAGTTACTTTTCAGCTGTTTTCACTATAGCAGCTGATTGGGAAATTGCCAAATATTTTGGTAGACAGCATGTTTTCATGTTAGTGGGGTAGAACAGGGAGAACTTTACAAGTAAAACTGTGTTTCTCTGGATTTTTAAACATGGATTTACCGAATAAGGAGACAAAATAGTTGTTTCACATTGCTGTATGTTTACAGAGAAGTTGTTTTTACCTATACAAAACCCACACTTGAACAAAAAAAAGCAGCACGTATAGACTCAGCATGCTTTATACTAAAATCCATAGTTCTAACATCACAGTGTTTTTCTGTTATACCTCCACACAGTCATTGACCAAGAAGAAACTGCAGAAATCTTACCCTGACAAGTTTCTACAAGAAATGGGGGATGGGGTTTAAGTCAGGAATTTTTTTGTTTGCTTATTTTTAAATTCTAAACCACTCATTTAAGCTGAGGCTTTCAGGCAGAATTGTAACAACTGCAATGAAATCTTCCCCTTAAAGGTCATCTTGGATCTAGACAGATTCTCTTCTACTACCACCTCCCTGTCCCCATTCTTCTGAAACATGAGAAACACACATTTTTGAGAAGATTTACACTGCAAAGCAACAGCCTACTATTTACAGCACTGACCTGCATTAAGACTCTGATCAGGCTGATACAAGAGAGACTTGAATTTGACTCTCAATTTTCAAGTGAATGCCCTAATTACAAGGCTGTAAAGTTTTCTCTAGTCAGAATCACTCCTTTTGTGGTGTGAAAAGGAGTGGTGGATTCTCATTACGGACTTTGAAATGCAAGCATCTTTTTTGCAATACTGAAAAGGAATGATGTATCTCAGTCAATAAAAAAAAGAAATTAAAATGAAACAAAATAGCAAGAGAACACCACAACCAGAAAGGCAGAGAAAAAAAATTACTTAGTAATCTTTTCTACCATAATATTTCAATATAATTTATTAGAAGGTTTTTAGGGTTCATTTTGTCTTGGCCTTTTTGTGTTTGTTTTGTATTACAGTTCAGCATTTAATTCAAAGACCATTAAAATGCTATCCTGTTTTGAACTTCCATTTCTTACGATAGATTGGTTTGCATCTTGTAGATATAGGGTATCAGAAACAGATAGAAATAATCAGTTGTTAAACTGAAACAGAAGAAAAGGATGCAAAAAAAACTTCACAATTCTGGAAAAGGATGGAATAAAGGATGAAGCCCAGACAAAATATTAAATACTTATGTCTTGTATTTGAAGGATACTGTGTTCTTTTAGCTTTCTGAAAATTTGATTGCAAATACTTGGGGCAGAAATATTTTGCTACATAGAAATTAGCCATGTATTTGGCTTTCTTAAGTCCATCTTCTTCTCTGCTTTTCTAGTCAGGGACTGCATTTATCTCTTCACATGGGAAAAATCTTTATAATTGTTGCACATTTTATGAATCTTTTTACCTTGATTTCTAGCTTTAGGGACACAGGAAGAGTGGAGGCTTTCATTTGTTTTAATGAACTAAAGAAAACTATCAGAAATTTGGGTTGATATTTAGGGCTTGGAAGAGAGGCTGCTCTGACTCCTTTCCCCACCTCAATTTTTAACACAATACATGTTCTTTGGTATTAACCTACTAGAAATTCATTAACACTTATAGTCAGTACTATTGGTATAGAACTATACACAATTACAGCTCAAAGTGAGTTACCAATTTTAAGTGAGGTTTTCTTAGAGTCTTGTTCATTTGAAGGAATTTGGTTTTTATGATGATCTTAACTAGGTTTACTACTCAGGGTGATGCCAGCTGAAGACTAGTTAGTATTCCTTGGACACGTGAAGAGGGATAGCAATTCTGTCATTTATGTATATGCATATATGACTCAATCATTTTACATATTTTTATAAATAGGAACTGCAGCCTTGAGAGAAAAAAAAAGTTCTGTTGTGACACATAGCAATAGCTTTAACCAGGAAATTAAGCAGTACAGCTCTTACTGACTGTCTCATCTTGGTCTCTTACTCATTTCGTCAGTGAACAAGATACTTTCCACATTTTCTTTGTTGTTAGTTGCAGAGTATAACATCACTTAAACCAAAAAACAACATGATTTTTCCTTGTCAGAACATTGGTTGCACTAAAATTCCTTCTTGTCCAGTTTCTGTTCTGTGTTTCTTAAGATATCTTATGTTTAGGCATGAAGGTAATCAAGTTACATAGATATACAATACAAAGGTATTAGTATGTGCATTGTGTGTATGTTTATATATTACTTTCACAATTCTATTGCTTCATACTTAGATTGCAAACTTGGATAGCTAGAGGTAAGACTCATGAAATATAAATTAAGTACAGGAAATAAGAATAATCACCCAGCCAGACCCTAGCAGTATATAGGATATTAATTTAGATCACATTTTAAGTGGTGTTCGTAATTTATATTTATGACAAAGTAATGTTAGGTGGGTAAAAAAATGAATATAGTCAGGACTTCAACAGCTATGAAGGGTAATCAAAAGCTTCATATTTACATACATCTTAACTGAAATAATTTGAAATAAATGTTTTGCTACATCTTCGATTGTATATTGTTCCCACATTCCTCCTGCACCACAGAATAGGAGAATTGTATGGTAAAAAACTATATGCTAAGGGTGCATCGGATCAGCATTATCAGTTTAATAGTTTCCTTAAATATTTTTACATTTGCTTGACCATTGAGTTGCCTTTAGGAAAGTGTTTCCCTGGTTGCTGATCATAGAATTTGATTAGCATTCCCTAGCACAAGTGATTCAGCTTACATGGCATTTTTAACTAAGAATTTTGCTGATCTCCTTATATTTATGCAAAAAAAAAAATTACAACAAAGTCTAAAGAATAGGTATTAGATACTAGGTAGCATTTTAGGATAATGGCATTTTAATTGCAAAATTACTGAGTGACTCTTGCAAATTAAGTTGCATATCACACATAACTAGAAAGTGGATTAATTTATCATGATTAATACAACAGTGAAAACCACATGAATTACTGATGACTGGCCAACTACTCTAGAATGTTTCCAAACTAAGGTAATATCATTGTGCCTATTAACTAATTCTGAATCACACTGTAACTACTAAAGAAGAGTAGGCTCATTAACAAATGACTGAAAGCCAAATGAATTAGATATTAGATGTCTGGGCAAATGAGCTGCAAATCAATTTATTGAGAAAGGTCACTTTAAAAACTCAGTTACTCCTTTCAGGTCTCATCAACAGCACATGCATCATAGGTGTGCTGCTTAACTGTTGCACCTAAAGTGTTGAAGGATCCTCTCCCCTCTCACAACAGGCAGAAAGGAATCTAAGACATGAGGAAGAATGGAGGCAGGTCCCTGCTTGGGGTGGCTAAAGAATCCCCTCCCACCTTCCTTCCCCTCCCCACATCCCCCTACACAATAGATATGAGATGCTGAAACGGATCACTGAGATAACAACTGTCCTGATGCAAGACCACCCAGGGTGCCACCTAAACCAAAACAACTAATCAGGCATATTACAACAAGATTTTTGGAGAAAAGAGTGATTGTTATAGGGGATTCCCTGCTGAGGGGAATGGACAGCCCAATATGCAGACCAGACTGAACCCACCAGGAAGTCGATTTCCTCCCTGGGACCTGGGTAAGGGATGTAGATCCAGGAGGCTTCCTGTCTTGGTGTGGCCTTCTTATTACTTCCCCTTATTAGTGTTCCAGCTGGGTAGAGACAATATTGAAGAAAATGTCCTAGAGCAGTTAAAAAAGGCCTTCAGGGCACTGAGGCATTTAGTTTTGGTGCACAGATTGTATTCTCCTCAATTCCTTCAGTATTAGGGGATCAGTATTAGGGGAAAGTACTGAAAGAAATAGAAGGGCTGGACTGATAAATACATGGCTATGGGATTGGTGTCATAGGTGGAACTTCAGGTTCTCTGACCACAGGGAAGCTTACACATATGTCAGACAGGGTGCACCTGACACAGCAGGGGAAAAGGATTATGGCCCAGGAGTTAGCAGGGCTGATTGAGATATCTCTAAACTAGGATCAAAGGGGGAAGGGGATTTGGTCTAGTAACAACGGTAGGGCTGGACTCGATGGTCTTTGAAGTCTCTTCCAACCAGGCTGATTCTATGATTCTATGATAAGAACAGGCTCACTAAAGATGAGCCTGAGGGTGGCATGCCTATGATGGGGCTGTAGTCACTAGCCCATCTGAAGTGCATGTACACCAATGCACGCAGTATGGGCAGTAAACGGGGGAAATGGAAGCCATGGTTCAGCAAGAAAGTTATTATATAGTCACTATCACAGAAACACAGTGGGATAACTCTCATGACTGGAATGCTGTAATAGATGGCTATAAGCTCTTTAGAAGAGACAGGCATAGAAAGAGGGGTGGAGGATAGCAATGTATGTTAGGGAGCACCTTGACTGTACTCAAATTGACAATGGTGAAGATAACAAAAAAAAGAGCATACAGGTTGAGATCAGGGGGAAGAACAAAAGGGCAGACATCACAGTGGGAGTCTGTTATAGACCACCCAACCAGGATGAGCTGTCAGATGAGATTTTCTACAAACAGCTGGCAGAAGTCTCGTGGTTGCTAGCCCTCATACTTGATGATTTCAGCTTGCTAGACGTCTGCTGGAAATACAACACAACAGAGATGAATCAGTCTAGAAGGTTCCTGGAGTGTGTGGAAGACAACTTCCTAGCACAACAGGTAAATAAGCCTACCAGAGGAGGTGCCCTGCTAGACCTGGTGTTTGAAAACAAAGAAGGACTGGTGGAAGATGTGATTGTCAGTGGACGTCTTGGACATATTGACCATGAAATGATAATGTTTTCAATAGCAGGTGATATAAGGAGGGCTAGCAGAAGAACTTCCACCCTGAATTTCCAGCAGGCAGACTTTGTCTTGTTTAAGCCATTGATTGATAGAGTCTCTTGGGAGTCAGTCCTGAAGGATAAAGGATTTCAGGAAGGGTGGGAGTGTTTTAAAAAAGAATTGTTAAACATCCAGGAGTAGACTGCCCCTATGTGTAGGAAGTCAAGCCATTGAGGAAAAAGACCAGTCTGGTTAAATGGAGATCTTGGGCTGGAGCTTGGAAAAAAAAAAAAAAAGACGACCTATCACCTTCTCAAAGGAGGATCAGGCAAGTTGGGAATACTATAAGGATGCTAAGAGGTCATGTAGGGAGAAGATTAGGAGGACCAAAGCTCAGCTGGGACTTTAATTAGCAGTTAAAGTCAAGAAGAATAAAAAATGTTTTTATAAATACATTGGGAGTAAAAGGAGGGCCAAGGACAGTGTCCATCAGTTGATAAATACAGAGGATAGTGTAGTGACAGGGGATGAGGATAAGGCAGAGGTATGCAATGCTTTCTTTGCCTTCATCTTTAATGTCAGTGACAGTTGTCCTCAGGATACCCAGCTCCTAGAGCTGGAATTTGGTGATGGGAAGATGAGAGAAGCCCCCATAACCCAGGAGGAGATGATTAATGACTTGCTATGTCAATTGGACACTTACAAGTCCGTGGGCCCTGATGAGATCTACCCCAGGGTAAAGAGCAAACTGTCAAAAGAACTCACTAAACCACTCACAATCATCTGCCAGCAGTCCTGGATAACTGGAGAAGTTCTGGATGACTGGAAATTAGCAAATATGACACTCATCTGCAAGAAGGTTCAGAAGGAGGATCCAGGGAACTATAGGCCTGTAAGCCTAACCTCGATTCCAGGCACGATCATGGAGGAGATCATCCTGAGTGCCATCAGACAACACATACAGGGAGACCAGGGATATCAAGTCCAGCCAACATGGATTTATAAAAGGAAGGTTCTGCTTGACCAGTCTGATCTCCTTCTATGACAAAGTGACCAGCTTAGTGGATGAAGGGAAGGCTGTGGGCATGGTCTATCTGGACTTCAGCAAAGCATTTGACACTGTCTTGCATAGCATACTTCTAGAAAAACTGGGTACTCTTGGCTTGGATGGGTGGACTCTTCAATGGGTAAAAAAGCTGCCTGCATGACCAGGCCCAGAGAGTTGTGGTTAATGGAGATAATTCCATTTGGTGGCTGGTCACTAGTGGTGTTCCCCAGGGCTCAGTACTGGGCCTGGTCCTTGTTAACACCTTTATCTGGGCATGGGGATTGAGTGCACCCTCATTAAATTTGCAGACAACACTAACTGGGATGGGAGTGACTATCTGCTTGATGGTAGGAAAGCTCTACAGAGAGACATGGACTAACAATCAATGACTGTGGACAACTCCATGAGGTTCAGTAAGGCAAAGTGCTGGTACTGCACCTGGGACACGACAAAACCCTGCAGCACTACAGGCTGGGGGAAAAGTGGTTCAAGTGTTGTTCATCAGAAAGGGACTTGGGAGTGCTGGTAGAGAGCCGACTCAATATGAGCCAATAGTGTGCACAGGTGGCTAAGAAGGCCAATGGCATCTTGGCCTATATCAAGAATAGTGTGGTGAGCAAGACTAGGAAAATGTTCATCTCCCTGCACTCAGCATAGTTAAGGCCACACCTTGAGTACTGTCTTCAGTTTGGGGCCTCTCAATTATAGAAGGTTTTAAGGCCCTGGAGCGTATCCAGAGAAGGGCAGTAAGGCTCATAAAAGGTCTAGAAAACATGTCATATGAAGAACAGTTCGTTGAATTGGGTTTGCTTAGCCTTGAAAAGAGGAGGATCAGGGGTGACCTCATTGCTCTATACAACTACCTGGTAGGGAGGTGTAGAGATGTGGGGGATGGTCTCTCTTGCCATGCCTGCAGTGAGAGGACTAGAGGGAACAGTCATAAGCTGAGACAGGGGAGGTTCAGGTTAGATATTAGGAAAAAGTTTTTCACAGTTAGGGTGGTCAGGCACTGGAATAGATTGCCCAGGTTGGTGATGGAGTCACCATCCCTGGAAGTGTTTAAGAGGTGTCTGGATCTGAAGCTGGAGGATATGGTTTAGGGGTTACAGCAGAGTGGCAGGTTAATTGTTGGACTGGATGCTCTTAGGGGTCTCCTCCAACCTTATTGATTCCATGATTTTACATGCAGGATACTCCTGCATTAGAGATGGGTGAGTGCTTTCCTTTCCTGATAAGGGAAGGGTCTGCTTCTCAGCTTACCTCACTGCTCCTGATGTGGGCAGGAAAATTCTCCACTCTACCATCACTGAGTCTACTTGTAGACCTTGTAACAGTGCTGAACTCTCTGCATGATAGCACAGAGATGTACAGCAGGTACTGCAAAACATAGTGAGAAGTTACTGGGAAAATATGCCTAGCACAGTAAAAGACACTTTCTGGGTTGAACAAGCTTCTGCACAAGTTGGCATGTCCTGTATTTTGGGCCAAGGTTTTAGCAGCAAGCGAAGTCTTTGTCTCATTCAACTCCCCTAGTTAATTGAAACTCCTCCCTAAACACATTAAACACAGATCAGGGTAATTTTTTTCCTGATTTAGGAAAAAAACCCAAAAAACCAACCAAAATTAAACCCAGAAACAAATAAACAACTCAGGATCCTTTTAACTTTTAGGAGGGTTCATACGTTTAGAAGTATGTTTTCTGTAACAGAATATATTCACCTACAGTGGGTCAGAATTTAGAAACTATGTAATTAGTGAACTTTCAGGTTTAGTTCCAAATGCCAAAATATTTCTTCTTAAGTCACATTTTCACTACTGGATTATACTTATACTTACTTGCTAACAGTTATTAGCAAAACTAAGAATCTGAAGAGACAGTGTTGACTAGCTTAAGGATAACATAAGGTGGCAAAGCATTACAAGAGCTTGTCTAGTTACCTTTTCCGTCCTAAGGCAAGAAAATTTGTAATGTTGAATTATTCAAGAGACTTTTAGGTCATTCTAAGATAGTCTTAAACATCCTTAATGATTTCAGAGTTAAGGGTGGGTAGCCTAGAGACTTCAAAACCTCCCTAACAATTTATCATGATGTTTTGTTATGTTTCCTATTAAAAGGCTATGTCTAATAATGTGTTCCAATCTTCTTGCCTGTGATTTGAACTCATGACCTTTTCCTGCCATGGGCACAGAAAAGAAAGCAATACCTTTTCTCCAGTTGTAGCCATGTTTTCTCAGCAAGACTTAAATATGAACTACTATTTTCATTCTCTACCTGAAAAGTGTCTAGAACATGAGAAAATGCCATTTATTGATTAAAAAAAAACCCCAGGCTCTATTTAATAAATTCTCAAAAACTATCATATTTTAGGTCAATATCCTGGAAGAGGTGTGATGGCATAGACTATTTCTTTCCTTGGTCAGCCAACAGCTTTGGAAAGCTTAATCCTTTGAAAACAGACTTTACTTTTCATGTATGAAACTTTTCTTCTAGCCTATCAACCAAACAATATTCTCTCTACTAGGAAAATAGAGATTTTCTGTTAATGATGATCCCTACCATCTCCCACTTCCCTTCCTTGAGGGTTAGATCTGTCCTTACCCTTTAGAAGAAGATTGTATCTACTCAACATCTAATTTTCATACACAGACCTGAACAGTAAAACGTTCACAAATTAGGACTTTGCAAACTTCTGTAATACTGGTCATGCTGCTATCACTAGAAAACTGTTGCACTAGTAACTTGCTGATGAGTTCAATCATCTCCAGTCAGAACTCATGAATATACTGTATCCAGCACACAGGTTTATCAGTTCTGGGTACATAACTGAGTAGGTTGCTCAAAAGTCTTAAATCTATCCCAAACCAGATTGCAAAATAGACTGAATTAGCATTTGCTTATCAAAATTAAATACATAATTTAAAGTCTAGGTGCAAACTTGCTTATAACAGCCTCAAAACAAGACTCAGACTAGAATTCACCAGAAGACAACTACAGTTCTGATGTTAAGTTATGACATTATACTTCTGTTCAGCACAAAAAGGTTTATAAAAGATACTGTCAGATCCTAGATAAATCTCTGAATCTGCTTGGTCAAAGAACAGGTTCTTAAGTTTTGATCCTTAATCAGCCTAAATGAGGCTCAGAGAAAATTGTAGATTAGTCCTTGAAACGTTCAGCTCTACTGATGCACTTTTTCTGTGAGTGTGTGACTAAAATCTTCCTTAAAATGTATTGCCTTAAAGAAAACTTTATACGGGAGTATTTATCATATTAGAGTGCAGCAGTTACTTTGGTCACTAGTTTTTATACTAGCAGGATGAGCTGGTTTGAAAGCAAACCGGTGAGAGACTCTGAGTCAGAAGTACAATTTAATACGAAACACAAACAAAACAACAAATATAACAGTACAAATTAACAACCCAAAAGAACGAAACCACTGACGGTCAGCAAGTAACCCGACACCCTGTCAGTCAGGGTTGATAGTAGTCCGATTGAA
>NW_008693125.1:35633-42294 GCF_000695815.1 Acanthisitta chloris | reverse complement strand
GGATCAGGTCAGGGACCAGGAGGAGATAATGATCACTGCCCCACTTGCTTTAACCCTTGTGGAGACGACAATAGAATACATACCATTGCCCCACACTGCAACCCAGGACACAGGAGTTGTCCTAATTTGCTTAATAAAAACAAAATCTTAAAAACAAGCTCTCCAAATATTTTTGTTGTTAAGTAATAATGTTTTCCAGACATTGTTGAACAAGAGGGCTTATGCCAATTAGAACTAGATGAATACCTCATCTTCAATGTGTTCTGAGCTCTGTTGAACCTGAGTAACCAGAAAAGCAAAAGGCAAAAACTGTTTTCTGTCAAAAGTCATTATAAATTAATAATTAGAGCTTATGAAAGCATAATCCAACATATTTGTTTCCACTGTATCATTTTCTTGTTTTTGCTTTACTTTTCCCAATGTGTAAATGGTTGCTACTGCCTCTTTTCCCTGCATATTGACCCTCATCGATTTACAGTAAATTTTCAGATTTGGGATGTTTAAATATCTGTGGAAACTATGTACAAGTACAAGGGACTTCCTGTTCAGTTTAGATTGAAACACATATAAATAGCTCTATATTATATGGCTATTATATAATATATAGTATTTCTGAGAAGAAAGAGAAACTTGAATTTCTTTCCACAAGAACCCATCATCCTTTATCATAGTGGCAGTTTTCTGTGCTGTTCCAGGCAGCAGTGCCAGTCTATAATTAGCTTCTTCCTTGCAGCTGCAGCAATGGATATATGAGCACTTTCAGCATGCAGATGTAGGCAGACAGCTCGGTCAGTACCAGGCTTTCCCTCCCAGCGCCAGGCTCTCCAGCAGGGGGAAGGGTCATGCTTGTCACGTAGGTAAATAACAGAGAGACCTGTCTTCCATGATAGATACAGACTTGGACATCTGCTCCTTACCATTAATCAGTCAGGGGGGCTGATAGGGAAGTTTGTGGTAGGTCAGTGCAAGCTGATGATTGGGGGAGGTGAAAGTGAGGTCTGCAGCCTGAAATATGTTGACTGAGTTTCAGCCAGAGAGAGAGAAATACACTGAAATGTTTAATAGACGCAGGAAAATAAAATACAGTGGAATCTTCAAATATTAACAATTTCAAGGTCATTCAGCAACTTCAAATAGCTCTGTTTGGATATGAGGCTGTTCCTCAAGGCAAACATCAGTGTTGTCTAGGGAGTAGAGTTTTAAAACTCTTCCACCAGTTTACAATGTGGATTTTTTTTGTCACATCCAGCTGACTTTCCTTACTTGCCAAAGTTTCTCATAGTTACTTTCTTATAGTGCATTGTAGCATGCTTATTTGGTGTAATTTAAAGGGAAATACTGTAAAATGTATACTCCTAGGGGCCCTCAGATAGCAAATCTATGATGGCTATGAGTTTCTTTCCTTTGTGGTATTGTCCATAGGCATATTTGAGCACAGAATCATCATATCATATGATATATGGTATATATGGTATATAATCATGACATATGGTATATAATCAACACATTATTTCTGGTGTATGTGTATATATATATACACACACATATATATATGAAACCCTTTGTATGTCCATATATTTGAACATTTGTTGTTCACAGCAAATGTGTTGTACACATTTAATGCATCTTCATGTGGAATCTGTTCACCTGAAGTTGTGTCCAGGGAAAGGATGCTCATTTTTTTCCCCCAGTGCTGCAAAAGGTATAATAAAAGGATGACTTTATGGGAGGTGTTGTGTAATTTTCTGTTCTTTATTCACTGTTAGTTGTAGGAGTGGTAGTATAGGATTTGAAGTTTTATGGTTTGTCTTCTGCATAGCATATATTGGATTTTTGTGATAAACTGGTTTCCTATGGCATTCCAGTGAAGCCTACCAAATATAACATCCTGAGCATCTCGTGAGGGTTCTCCTATGAATGGCCACATTCTCACCAGAGGTGGACAGAATGTTGTTTCTTAACTTGGCTGATGTCAGAGCACAGTATGAAGTGCTACTTCTGTAGTATTAATGCTATTACTTTAGATGAAGCACCTAGACGGAAATGTTTTTTGGCTAAAGAGCCTGACACCTACAGATACTTAGGGTACACATTGTGCAGCTGTTTGCTCAACCTTTTTTATGGACGAACAAACCCATACATCTTGTTTATGAACCCAAAAACTTATTGTTAGGATAACTGAACTGAAATCTCGAGTCTAATCATAGAATGCTTTTTTTGTTTTAGCTGTAGATCATTTTTTATGTTTGATAAAACACTTTTACACCTTTTCTATTTTTTTTTTTGGTCTGCAACTCTGTGTTACATGCAAATATACTACATATGCTGCCTTTCAAATATGTCAAACACAATTTGTTGTTCTCTTTGATCCTCCTAAAATCAGATTTGTGCAGCTCCATGTCTACATTTCCTTATCTGACCAATGATGACCCTGTGCCCCATGTCTTATAATCCTACACCTATAGTCCTTTGCATGGCTTCCTAGGCCCCCACTTTTCAAAGCCTCACTTATCATATCCAACCTACACTAACCAATGCTGCATCATTTCATTAGTCCTAGGTATCTTGTTCTACATGGATTAAATATTTCATACTTATAACAATATAAAGCTGTGGTTGTGCCATATAAAAATTAAAAAAAAGTTAAAAATAAAGTTACAAAAACCCAACCACCTATGTGTCAGGAATAAAAACTGACGTTAGAGCTATGCCAAATGTAAATAAAGTTCAGACATGTTGAGACAACTGAAGAGAGTAGGCCTGACAGCCTCAGTTCTGAGGCCTTTTAAACTCTGTGCCTTCAGCTTTGAGTTTTTATTACATATCATGTAGAATTTGGGAATATGAAGAAATGTTACCTTTCTGTATTTCTCTTTCTCTTTTGAGGGCATTATAATTTACACTCTCCTATGTTACATTCTAAAGCTGAATCCTGCTAGACAAACATAGGCATTAAAGGTTCCAGGGATGGGATTTCATTCACTCTTTCATAAAATCTGCATTAGGAATGGAGGGAGGGTTCCATGTCCAAACCAAAACTCGTTCAGAGCATGACTGCACAAACCACAATATAAATATGTGCATGGACAACAAATCTCAAAGACATGCTATTTAAGGTAAGTAACCTTTTTGTATGCTGATGCTTTAAAGGAGTCTACCAAGATTTTAATCCCGTACTCACTTTTCATCATAATAAGCTCCCTGTTGACAGAGGCAGGAAGCTACTCTGCCCAAAATAACATTAGGCATGGAAGCTGCATTCTTTTTGCCCAATGAAACAAGCTTGGTTTTGTATATTGCTGCTGGACAAATGCTAAAATGAATCTAAGCCAAGTACAGAAAGCTTCTCACAGGCACAAGTAACTACATGGCCTATTAATACATGTAAATTCCTGAACATAAAACCTATATATTTTTTTATCTTTAATGCAATATTGAAGGAAATGCCAATCTCTATAGTTTTCCTAACTACAATTGTAAAGAGGTCTCATTTCGGTAGTTAGGAGGAAAAATATTTCCCAGATTTCAAAAGGTTTTTCCACAGCATGCTACTGTACCCAACAATCTCTTATCCCTGGCCCAAAATTTAGAAGACTTTAGACTTTAGGAAAGGGATCAGTCTTTTGGATAATGAAGTTTCATCTATATTAGGAAGCATTTTGGCTAAACAGAAATGGGCCAGTAATCAAAGCAGCTGGCACGGTAATTCTTGGATTTTCAATGTACGAAATTTGGTGATTTACGCCAGCCAAAATTTAGTTTGCTATTGACAACACATGATTGAAGTTGTGTGAAGTACTTCTCTTTGGTTCAGTCTCTGTCCTCATTAGATATGGCAAAACATTTGTCACATGCTTGGAGTAGAGCTCCCATTTTAGCTTTCTCCCTAAGTGACCTGGTTATCATGAAAAAGAACCCCAGTCTGTGGACTGACCCAACGCATGGTAAGTGATTATAATCAGGGTTTTCACTCTGATACATATCACTGTACCAAATGTGGCTGCAGCCAGAGGTGCTCTGCACTGTAGAAGATAAGATAAGAAATCCTAAATTTTAAAGCAGAAACAAATGTTTGTTTTCACCATCCTAATGTTTGGTCACTTAAAATTTTTTGAGGTTGAAATCAGGACGAGGAAGGTTGTTGCTATCTGAAGGTGCCCAGGTGGCATCCTGTACTGTCACAGAGGACTTTGGCTACCTCAACATTCAGTTCAAGAAAACTTCACCTGCTGCAAGCTTACTGCTTCCTAACAGCTCATTTGTCAGAAAAAGCTCATGCTCAGCTTATTAGCAGCCCATTTTTACGGTCATTATCCATGCTTCCACAACATCTGGCTAAGTGTTGTACTCCAGATTGTGGCTGTTCTGGGAAGTAGTTTTAGCGACTTAAAAGGCTGTTTAAGTCATGCTAATAATCCTCCCTCTGTCTCTTATCCATGGGATGATTCTGAGAAAGATGCTGTCTCACTTCTACCTTTTACATGCCCGTAATAGACCCTGAACCACTCTAAGGACTATCATTTTATTTGTTCCTGTGGCCTAGCTAAGTGGGTATTCAACCTCGGATGAAAATTATTTTTGTTAGAATTACTTTGCAATATAGTTGTCCTTTTCTGAACTATTGTCTCTGCATAAGTGGTTTTGTAGTGTCTCAGATGATCTTGTAATTAAGTGGAAAGATTTTATTCATCAATGTGTGTTCTTCATGCATGCCATGGTTAGCAAATAACTTTTTCATGTAGAAAATCTTCTGCAGAATTAGAAATATGCCTAAAGTTTAACTCCAGAAAAAAACCCCAACTTTTCCAGAACTCCTAGATAATAATTATGTGTCATTTATTTATGTTTATGGTTTTAGTGCAAAAGAGATAAAAAGAGATAAAAACATTGTTTAAATTTTGAACAATATTTTTCTTCCCAGGAAAAGAATACCTTAATTTTCTGAATTTTGTGACTATGTAGCCTTTCTTATTTCTATCTCCTATAATTTAACCTGGTTATTGTTCTCATTTACAGGCTTTTCTGCTCTTTTTAATAACACAGATAGAGAGCTCATCTACGCATTTAGCGAAATACCCATCTGCTTGTTAGGATGTCCAAACTTCCCAGTAATGCTTTGTCATTTCTCACCCATCCATTCTTGGAAATGGTATTCCCCCGAATGACAGTGCAGCAGCAAAAATGTGATGGAAGTCACTCAACTCACTGAACATGCCCCAGTCTACCAGCAAGATGCATTTGAGCAGTCCAAACACTAAACAACTGCCAACTGAGACACTGATTGGCACAGCTAGCAATGATTTCTGGCCAACCTGTTTTCTGACAGCCACAAACTAGCTTTCCTCTCTTGATTCTATTGCCTTCCTTGTCGTCTTGCTTACTGAACTTTGGGCTGTACATAACAGCTGACAGGTGTTTTCCTGGGGGTGATACAAATGCCCTGGCTCAGTCATTATCTGACAGTTTTCAGGCCGTCCCATACCAGGCAAGTGATAGATAGGCTATAAGACAAGTAGACAAACAGTTACACACTTGGCACAATTGCAGGCTTTCGGAAGGGAAGGAAACCGTCGATCTCATGATTGCAGTCTGCCTGACACTACCCAACTATTTGCAAAGTACATTCAGAGAGTTCAGACAAGGAATAAGGTTGACTGACAAAAGCTGAGCTGAAAAGGCAAAATGTCAGGCTCTTTGTGGCAGATCTGTAAGATCCTGGCAAATGAAGTGAATTCTGGAATGCAGAATGACAAGAGAGTGATAGGTGGCAGAAAGCAAGATGGTGGTAGTGCTATAAAGGGTTAGTTTTTTTTAAAAAAAATTATACTAGCTTTAATAGGTTCTGCTTTTTATATCAGCCATTAAATTAACTGCTATTATTAGCATTTTTAAATTTTATTAAAAGCATTAAGAACTTTTGCAATTGTACAGAATGGGACCTATAGAGTTGGTTCTCTCTACTGAAGTTTTTTTATGCTTTTTTATACAGAGGAAAGGTGATTTCAACAGCAGTTCAATATTAGAAGAAAGCTGAGAGCATGAGTGGGCCACATTTTATAGTAACATACAGGAAAGTGCAGAGGGGATGTGATATATTCACAGGCCTTAAGGCATGATCTCCCACAGTATACTTATATATATCCAAATTGGTGGCATCTGCATAAATGAAGTATAAAGTGGGTGGAAAATTGCCAGAACTGCCAGGCTCAAAGTACTGTGAATAGTGCTACAAAGTCCACCTGGTGCTTGGTTACTAGTGATGTATCTCAGCAATCAATAGTGTTCACGCTTTTATTTTTGACCCAAATGATGGTGCGGAGGGAGCTCTCAGCAAGCTTGCAGGTGGCACTGAACTGCCAGTCTGGGGTGGTTGATACATCAAAGGCCAGGGCTGCTATTCGGATGGACCAGGACACCATGGAGCAATGTCCTGGCAGAAACCTCATGACTGAACAGGATACCAAGCAGTCTAACTTTTATTATTGTAATGTAAGTTGTTGGCATGGTTTTGTGAAGCCTATAGCAGATGTGTCAGTGCCCATACCAACAACTCTAGTGATTTAAACACAAATCCCGTTTCCTTCTAATTTTGTTTTCAGTTTTTAAATTTTATCCAATAATTGTTGCTTTAGTATTATCTTCAAACATTTTAATATAATTT
>NW_008693125.1:23265-35617 GCF_000695815.1 Acanthisitta chloris | reverse complement strand
GTGTTCATATTAAGCATCAGAATTAGAAAAGGAATAAAAATTAGAATAAGATATTATCACTTGTATGACTAATAATTTAGACATTAAAACCTTAAAATAATAAACTTCACTCATTATAATAACCCCATGAACTTCAGTGACTTTAACTATGAGCAGAAAATGGCAGTATCAAGCCCTGAAAAGATAGTCAATCCTACAGTCTGAGATAAGACACAATTTGAAGTATTTCAAATTGATAGTCTTTTTTTCTAGAATGGAGAACAGAAATACTTCACTTAATACAGTGTAAATACCTAATACTCGCCTTGCTAATGAACTTTCCGACAAGAGTGAGGGATTCCCCTGGTCACCATTCCTCACCAAAGAAGCTGCATTTGCAGTTAGAATTTAAAATTTCTGAGAAGGCGCAGATTTACCTGTTAATTAGATTTTGTAAGATGTGCTTTTTTAGAAATTTATCTTTGCTTTTAGCTCTTTCATTACTTAACTGTGGACATGTCATATGAAGAGCAGTTTGTTTAGGCCTGAGAAGAGGCAGCTCAGGGGTGACTTCATTGCTCTCTACAACTACCTGAAAGGGAGTTGTAGGAAGGTGAGGGATGGTCTCTTCTCTCATGCCTGCAGTGAGAGGACAAGAGGGAACAGTCATAAGCTGAGACAGAGGGGATTCAGATTAGATGATAGGAACAAGTTTTTCACAGTTAGGGTGGTCAGGTACTGGAATAGATTGCCCATGGATGTGGTGGAGTCACCATCCCTGGACGAGTTTAAGAGGTGTCTGGATCTGAAGCTGGAGGATATGGTTTAGGGTTTAGGGGTTACAGCAGAGTGGCAGGCTAATCAGAGATCTTAGAGGTATCCTCCAGCCTTGATGAATCTATGACTATAAATCTGTGATTCTGTGATATTTTGACCACTAATAGATCACATCAGGTCAGTTGGTGCTGAAAGTGAATATATCCACTTAAGAAGTAGAGGAAGAGCACGAGCTGCTTAAAAAGTAAGCATTGCAAATCTTAAATTGAGGATTTTAGTTTAAACTAATATTATGTACATTTCTGAGTCTGGGCCAAGGTTTTTTAGCATCCAGTACTTTACACTGTAAACTGATTGATAAATGAAGAAAGTCACAGTGTTCTAAACTACTTGTATGAAAAAATGTACAGAAGATCATGAGAGAATTTAAGAAGACTCAGCAGTTAATAACTAAAGCGCTCCAATTAGAAATAATACTGAATTATGAAACTGTGTATTCTGAGGCTCAAGCTGGAGGTTAAAATCCTGTGTTAGTAGTTAGTAGATAACAGAATCCTGAAGGAAGTTTAAATGTACATATACCAAGATAAGAGTTGATTTTAAAATTGAATCTCAGATGAGAGAAGAAAGTGTGAAAAGTTAATGAATTATCTCAAACCATGGTCAAAGGTAAATGCATTTATTGTAATTGTCACTTACCTTTGTGGACAAGTAGGAAAGACCCATTTATCTCACTGATATTAGTAAATAAAATGTTTGTTTGAGCTATAATATTTAAATATTTTTCAATTTCATGACCTAAAGTTCACAGAATTACGTGATCTCAATAAGAATCTGATTTTACACACACTTCTCCACATTTTACCGTATCGTCTTAGTTTATAGTAGTTGCTTTTAGTTTATGATGGAAATAAAAAGATGGAGTATGTGGGGAAGATACAGGAGGAGGGTCAAGGATTCTGTAATGATAATGACTTAGAAGGGCAAACTCATCCTTCTTTGAGATTCTGATCTTTAGTAGATCTTTAACAGGCTTTAAATTGTTATGGTATTACAAATATTCTGTTAGTATATAATTCAATAATGATATTTAATTTGGGTCATAAAGAAGATAAACTGTGCATTGACCTTTATCAGTCAATACTATTTTAAGTCATTATATAGTGTGAGTTTGACATTTTTATCAATGCTTCTAGCAAAATGTTTTAGACTTTTTCCATATGAGTCTTTGATCTTTGTAAGATTTACAGATTGGTTATTGCACTTGCAGAACTTGAGCTGTTGCTGTCCCCTGACCAGCCTTGTTTCCCTTAAAACTATCTCACTCTTTCAACTCCTGGCCTTGCTCTCAGTACCTTGCTGCTGCTGCTGTCTTCTTCTCCTATACACAGGCACCAACAGAAAGACCTATGTTGCATCTGCTGGTCTGCAAGTTTGGAGTACAGCCTTTCCTCATTGTCCTTGGTACTCTTGTGTCTTCATGGAGGTTTCTGTAGTTTCATTTCATCTCACTAATTCATACCTGACATTGTGCTGCAACCCTCATTATAACTGTTTTTATCTATTCAGAGCAGTCATTTAAAAACCAGAATGCCAATTAATGCTCAGAATTCTGAAAATTTTATTCTAGGAAAACACTATTTTAGATATATGTGTTATAAGCATAATTCTTGCAAGGAAGAAATTCTGCTCTTCCAGTGAGCATAAAACTGATGTCATGGGAGTAAATGCTGTTCATGATCTTATATCATAAAAGTTAAATGACTTAACTAAGAAAACAACATTCTGAAATCAGATTATTTGGTAGTGATGCCTTCCTAAGAAAACAGCTTTTATATGCTTCCTATGCCTTAGGATGCACTATATTTTATGGAAAAAAACCAAACAAACCCTAAGCTGCATCTCTGTTTCATTCTGAAAAATGGAGAAAACACATGGCCATTTGTTTTTTACCCTGCCAGTCTGCTTAGTAGTGCAGTGTCATCAGCATTATTTCGATGTGCCATCCCTTGGGCAACAGTCACTGAATTACTACATGAGTATTTCACTTTTTAAGCCTTGATGCAATTATAAAATGGTAAGGGTACAGTAACATGCTTATTGGCAGATGTTCCAGTTTAAAAAATGTGAGAGGGTTGGTGTTTTCTTGGTTTGTGTTTCACTTGGGTTTGATTTGAAGCTGTTCTTGTACAATATATACCTTTGGGAATATGTTTGTGTCAAAATATCATTTCAAGTCGATCTTGCTGCAGTGACACAATGGGCCTTTGAGAGTGTTCTGGCACATGGGAACCCTACCAGTCCCCTCCTCTCTTGTAACTATAAGTCTGTATCCATCACAAGAAGTGGATATTCTACATAATGTTCCATTAAAGTGTATATCAGTCAATGGCAAAATGTCCATCTCTATAAAAGAAAGACTAATCTTTCCCTCTTAGACAGGGAGCTGGAAGTCATGAAGAAGTCCTCAGAGAAAAGGGGAGTCTAAAATCCTTAAAAATGCATAGAGAATCTTGAAATCTTAGAGGGAGTTCTGCAACAAACCTCAGTAAAATCGATGTATACAAATCTTTATTTGCATAAAGAAAAATCCTTTCGAGAGCGTGTGTCAGTGGCTGCTGAGTTTGAACAAAAAAATAAAAATAGGAGAGGAAAGAGGGGAAGGGAATAATTAACCAGCAACCATGTTTATTTATAGTCTATGGTATTAATTTGTTTCTTCATTTTTTCTTGAAATGTCTTGAAGGCACCATGCTAGGTAAAATGGGAGGAAACTAGAATGAATATCCTCACTTTTTTCTCCAAAGCTGAAGGATGCTCCAAAGCTACAGCACACATTTTTGTCTGTCATAAGAGAGATTTCCACTTGACTATATCATTTGTCTCTGTGACTCTTTCGGATCTCAAGGATGTGATAACCGGGGAAGAGAACTCTCCAGATTTTCTACCTTCTTGTTTTCTCACCACTTCCGGATCCAAATGAAAATTGCCAAGTTCCTTAAGTGCTGGGCTCTATAAAGTCATCTTCCTTGTCCTTCCCTTATTCAGAGTGAAACATGTTTTATGTATAGCCCATGTCTGGGCTGGGGGCAGCAGCTGACTCCCACAAGCCACAGACTTTTCTTCACTGGCAATGTACTGTACTTACATCTATTCATGGCATTGCTATAGGTGATAAAATTCAGAAGCAAAAGTAAGATGGGAAGGTAATATAACATCTCTCTTAGCTGGGGGCAGGATTTTTCTAGTCTTTAGAAAATGTAAACAGGTAGGGTCTTAATAACATGGAACATTTTAATGAACCTACTCATAGTTAAAAACAGTGGTTTTGCATCTGTGCTGGAGACACATTCCATTTCTGGAACATCTACCCCTGTGTACTACAAAAATGCCAACAGAAATAAAAAAAGGCTTTATGCTGGATTGTTACTGAAATCATGCCTGTTTTGATAAGAGAGGGTCCAGTGGCCCTACTGTAATAATGTGACACAGTATGCTTAAAATGTGAGCGTTAAAGGGATTAAAACAGCCATGCATGCATGCTGTGTTTTGTAAAATATTAAAAAGTCACATATTTGCATATTATACAGCTGGTTGCAAAGCCATCAATCATCATATTATCTGTACATTGAGGATGATAAATGGTTTTCATTCTAATGAGAGAATCTAATCACATGGAGAAATGAAGAGGGCATGCAGCATAAAAGCTTTGGCTCCAAAAGCTATAGATTATTATTAATATTACACATTTGTCTCTGATTTGGAAACTTCTGCACTTCATTTGTACACATGTCTTTCTACATTCATGATTTTGAGAAAAGGTCAGGCCATTTTTAATAAAATGGCACTGGAAAAGCAGAAAAAAAGGTTAAAATTATCAAGCAACTTAGCATCATCTTCTGAGAATTTCTCTAAATTTCCTAGGACAGACCATTTGTTTTCCACCCCTAATAATGTGGCAGCAGAAAAGCAGACAAAGGTTAAAAATAGGAAAGTAGAAGCTTCTTACCTAGATGCTTTTGTGAACTATCTAACACAGCTTTATAGGAAACGCCTATACACTATATTGCTTGTCTGCTAGGTGAGAAATTGAGCTACTTCTAAAATTGTTATAAATTATAAATTCTTTCATATAGCTGTAGTTATAACTAGATAACTATAGTCATTAAAAGTAATGCAAATTATTATGTTTAGGATTCTGACTCTTACAGTCCACTTGGGGCATAAGATCATATGGTTCTATGTGAAAGGAAAAAAGACTAATTTTCTAATGGAGTGCAATGGGTAGAGACACTTTTGTGGGAATGGAGAGGAAGAAGGCAGACTAACAGAGATACAGATCTTTGTACACTGGATAGCAGCATGAGTGAGCAATCAAGAAAACAACCCAGAGTACTTTACAAAATATTTGTATTTCTGTATCTATTTTTCAGAATTAGTCTGTGACTTTACATCATCCTTAATACTGTGCTGAATTCAGAAACTTAGAAAAAAAAGCAAGTAATAATAAAGCCACACTAAACAACCTACTATAAAAGTTTTCTATAAGATGTGAACAACTTAGAGTACAGATATGACTAGAGTCAAAAAATGTTTTGAGGGTTTAACTTTGCAAATAGAAATAAACATATACATTCCAGGATGCCTTAGAAGAAAATTTTGAAGCTTCTACTTTTGGCCATTAGGAAGTGGTGCTGTGGTCATGTTCTTACTGATTGTTGTTCACAAGCTTTGTGCCAATTAGTATCATTTCCTGGAATGGTTTATATGTACAGATTTGGAAGGATCAACTACAAATAAGAGAATTCACATCTAAGAATTGAGCTGAATGTTGATCCAGTGGTGGCCTGGCATTTGATAACTTATGAGGCTTTAAAGGGATATGGGCAATGGGATTTGAGGAACAATTCTTTCCTAGTGATAAGGGTGAGTGTGGGAGAAGGGAGTAAGACAAAAAGGAAAGAGCCTCTGGAGAGATTGTTTGTTAGGAACAAATACTGGGTTTGATTAGCCTGTAGCATGTGCCCTGCCATAAAAACTCATATGGTACCTTTCCAGAAGGACCACCAAATGCCCTTGTGTCAGGTGAGGGAAGTAGTTGTTCAGACTGGCTCCACGGAAGGGGCTCTGTGTATCCCTCATGTTCTGAAGTGGACAAGTCAGTTTTTAAGTATGCATCTGCACTGTTTCAGTGGGAGCAAAGGATGGCACTCCAGAAGGATTCCTCTAGGACAGTACTCTCAGTTACGAAGGGTTGATAGGACTTTTTGATTTTATGCTCACTGCAGTTCTCAGATTACCTGCATTTTTCACTCCATCGCAATATTTCTGGGAAAAAAAACCCAGTGGTATTCTCTTTAAGGTAGATTTCAGTGATTTTTTCTCTGCAAAGTCAGCATTATTTTCAGAGAGAGATGACTAAAAGCAAGGCTTTAAAGTATGTGCATTGATTCAGAGTGAGAAAGCAGCTAAGCAAGAACCTTGACCTAAGCACCTGGGTCAGAGATAATCTGGGTCTTGGAGAACCTGGCAAGATTCATATATTCATATCTTCAGCTGGGAACTTGTCATAGCCTTTCAGAATCCTTATACTATTTATTGTGTTTTATCATAACAGTGCCATCATTCTCCTTTTCCCTTTTCTCCTCCAAACCCCAACTCCTCACTGTCATTCAATATGATTGTACTGGTTTGAAAGCAAACCAGTGAGAGACTCCAAGACAGAAATACAATTTAATAGGGAAAACTAAAAAAACCCAAATGCAACAGTACAAAAAGAAACCGCTGATAGAGTCAGAAAGTAACCTGACACCCTGTCAGTCAGGGTGTCGGTAGCAGTCCGATTAAATGGTGGCTGCAGTCCTCCTGGAGTGATGGGTCTGTTGGGGCAGTGATCCTGTAGATCTGGTCTACACCTGGAAGTCCAGTGGCAGCTCTTGTCCTCTGGGAATCCATTAGGTAAGGGCAAGCTGTGCTGGTCCAAATACTAGATTATATCTGGGTGTGAATGCTTGGCTCCTCCCCCTGGAGTGAAGCACCTCACAATGGGACAATGTAATTCTATGGGTCATGTGTTGGGCCCTTGACAGCACATTAAACAGAGACAGCTTCCTGAGGGACTTATCAGGGATGAGTCATGGTAGGAGATAAGGAGCACTGCCCCACCTGACACTGCCCCAGGAGAGAGGAAATTAAAAGACACTCATCAAATAAGCAGCTGTTATCTGACCACTAATACAGATTTGCCTTTAAATTTGGGGGAAATATTTTTTTAGGTATTTTTCTATGTATGCATGTTTTAAAAGATATTCATACTGTAAGTTATAAACAAAATTTGAATATCCCCTAATTTCTGTTAAAACATCCTCAAAATCTGTATATATTAGTTATAGGAGGACTGGATCCTTACATGGCTAAATGTCTCCTTACAGAAGGCATCTTTATTCTGTAATGTGTCTTTCTAATGTATTTCTTCCCTCTTCAGTTATAATACTGCAGCTGCGAAACATTCATTAGTATACTGATTCTTTGCTGATGTGTTACTTTCAAAATACAAGATGTTGCAGTGTATTTCTTTTTCAACTGCAAAGCTCAGCAATATTCAGTTCAGAGTACATGCAGAAACACTCACTTCTACTTTTTGTAGTCCCAAATAGTGTTTTACCTGATATGCTATTAAGGGTTTTGTGGTTCAGTCTTTATTAAAGCATGTGATTATTTTTCACGTGTTACATGACATTGAAAATAAAGACATAGAAGATTACAATTAGTGAGTAACTATACTATAGAGTTTATTTTAAGACAGTATGTTTTCTGATATGGAAGTCTGTGCAAGGATGAACTAGGAGAGGAGACCTGCTATCCCACAAAATAAAAAGTCTGCACTCATTTATTTTTTCATTGCAGAAACAAATCAGCATTTGTAACAAATCCTCCTGAATAAACAAAATACCATGAAAAAAAAAAGGGCATAGCTTCCTAGTGTTAAAGAGTGGATTTGCACTACTACTCTTTAGATTTAAAAGCAGAACAATTTTTTGGTTGACTTGCACCTAATGAGGAGGCTAGGAATTCAAGAATGCATATAAAATACATCCTGTCTCCAAAAAGAAAGTAAAAGAAATTTGCTCTGGCCTCAAAGGACTTTTTGTTTACAGAGGATCTGCATAGGATTTCCTATGTGGCTTGCTGTGAGTAAAAAAAGAAGTATGAAATTTAAACTGTAATTTAAAAAAAATGCAAATAGTATAAGATGCTGAAGGATGTCCTTCTATAAATCTGTTACTCTCAGCTCAAACAGAAGCTTCAGTCTTGAGGTTTCTTTATCTGAGACTCATCCATTGCTTTTATGATCACTGATCACTTATAGTGATCTTCAGTACTTTGATTAGTTTACCAAAGGAGTCCCATGCAGTGTAGCAGGTAACCTTTTCATGGGACAGGTCTCTCCAAGCACATACAGAAGTGTTTCAAGGTATGAAACATGAATCTGTTAGTGGCAATGAATCTGGAGCATTAGAAGAGTTTCAATGTAAACAAGAACTGGGAATTTAGAATAAGATCTGAAATATTTTCAGTTAAGAATGACTGTGACTTTTTAATATTGCTTGTACAAAATGTATATGTTATTTAAGCCTGTAATACTCTCTGCTGAATTCGTCAGTACATATCAAAAAGATGTTTTGTTCAATAGCAAAAAATATTAAAAAAAATACAAGAACCATCTCATTTCAGCAGTTTGACCACGACTGACTAACAGCTGTTGGTTATAATATAGGAAATTTTTTCCTTTGAAAGAATAACAAAGAGCTCAGCTATAACAATGTACTATTACAATGCAATGAATATTTACACCTGTTTGCATTGTCATTAAGGAAAAAATGTGCAACTTTAACCTTTCTCTGATGCAGTATTTAAATCTGGAATTGTATTACCTTCGGTATACACCTATTCAAGGTTATCCAAAATAAATGCATTGTTTAATACTCTAGTATGTTCATTCATAAATACAACCTTGAATAAAGTGCATATGTATTTTAATGCAGTCAACAGATTGACAGACATTTTAGCCATACATAGCCAAATTGTCAAAGATTTTCATTAAACCTAATCTGTATATGAAACCTTGGCTTTTTAGAGCAGTAATTTTTATTTAATATTGAATTACTTAGTGCCTTCAAGATCTATTTCTTACGTCTGTTTATTGCACAGCAATGTACATTAGCAGCAGAAATCAATCGGTGAAATGGAACAGAGTTTGAAAGTGAAGACAATAAAAATACTGTGACCAAAACCACACATCTCCAGGCCTGCCACAGGTACCAATTTAATCAAGAGAATGTGACACCAATAGGGCTTCCAGGTTACACTGATGAATTAAGCCTTCTGGCATTATTAGTTGCTTCTACAACCCTTTTTATATAAGTTTCCAGTCTATTTGACTCTAGATCCAAAACTGCAATATATTTCATTCATGAGGAAGTAGGTCATTAAAAATAGCTTTACAAATAGGATGAAATGTCTTTATTTGGAATGTGACCTTGCATGCATGCTTTTTTATTAACCTGTGTGTTTACAAATAGACATCACTTACAGCTGGAATACTGATCAATAATCATTATGATATCTGGTTCCTATGCATTAACATGTATAGCAGTAGGAGAGAGATGGTGAAAATCTTCTCTGTCTCCCTGTGTTTGAAAACAACCTAAATTATTTAAAAAAAAAAAAGCCTCTTTGTAAGGAACAAAGTAATTGAAACCTGTGTTTGAAAACAACCTAAATTATTTCAAAAAAAAAAGCCTCTTTGTAAAGAACAAAGTAATTGAAATAATGTTCACTTACAACTGCACAATGAGTTGAAGGATACTGTAATAACAAAACCACTGCAATTACTTTCAGGGCTAAAACTAGTCAAATTCAGTTCTTGTGTGCTCAAGACTATAACATCCTGATGATGAGACTGAGTTAATGACCGGGTGAAAGAGAACTCACAACCTTTCATTTTTCTTTAGATCTTGCACATTTCAGTATACCAAGGGTCTCATTATTTCTTCATTGATTGGGCTATGAGTTTGCAGTTCTTAGCAGAAAAGATAATTTTTTTTAAAATGAGGATCTTATTTTAGTCTGTACTTTTCTGTTGCACAGAATCACAGAATAACTCAGGTTGGAAAAGACTTCTGAGATCATTAAATCAAACCGATGACCTAACACCAGCCTGTCAACTAGACCATGGCACTAAGTGCCACATCCAGTCTCTTCTTAAACACCTCCACCACATCCTGGGCAGTCCATTCCCTTGTCTAATCATCTTTTCAATTAAGAAATTCTCCCTAATGTCTAACCTAAACCTTCCCTTCCACAGCTTGAGGCTATGTTCTCTCATCCTGTCACTAGTTGTCTGGGAGAAGAGACTGACCACTACTTGGTTACAACCTCCTTTCAGGTAGTGACCTTTCAGAGAGTGTCAAGTTCAACCCTGAGCCTCCTCTTCTCCAGGCTAAATAAACCCAGTTCCCTCAGCCTTTCATCATGGGACTTATGTTCCAGACATTAGAAAGACACATGGCTGAATAAAGATGCCTTCTGTAAGGGGACATTTAGCTATATGAAGATCCAATTCTCCTATATCTAAAGTAATTTCCTTACTTTGAGTCTGGATCAGTGCTTTTGGTTTATTCCTGGCAGCCATCCAGTTCAGGTCTCAGACTTACAAAATGGGGAATTCCATAGTCTTCTGAGGAAATGCATTTAGCAATATACAAACCTAAAAATGTAATTCAAGAAACACTTTATGTTCATTAAAAAGATTACTTATTTTTATATTATATCCAGATTTAAATAACAATTGATCATTTCAATTTTTAATATGTGGAGGTTTTAATGTTGTTTTCTATCTCTTTCCTTACTTAAATAACAATTAAAAATATTAATTTTTAATATTTTGAAGTTTTAATGTCCCTTTCTTTCTCTTTCTTTTTTTTTTCTGAACCCTAGGTATTTCAGTAATTCTCAGCATACCATGTTTTCTAAACTTTGGATCATTTTCATGTTCTTTCCCATGTTCTTTCCTTACAGCACTCCAAAAGCACTTGCTATCCTAATGGATCATGGAACCATAGAATTTAGGAGTTGGAATGGACCTTAGAGATCATCTAATCCCAAACCCACCCTGCCATGGGCAGGGACACCTCCCCACTAGACCACAATGCGCTTTGAACCCCATCAGATTTGGGGCAGCCACCACTTCCCTGGGCAACCTGTTCCAATGTGTCTTCACCCTTGTAGTAAAAAACTTTTTCTCACATCCAGCCTAGACTTTCCCTCCTTCAGTTTGAACCCATTACCCCTTTTCCTATCATTGCAGTTCCTGACAGAGTCCTTCTCCGGCTCCCCTGTAGGCCCTTCAGATACTGAAAGGCTACTATGAGGTCTCCACACAACCATCTCTTCTCCAGGCTGAACAGCCTCAACTTCCTCAGCCTGTCTTCATTGAGCAGATGCTCCAGTCCTCTTACCAACTTCATGGCCTCCTCTGGACTTGCTCCAACAGTTCTTACATTGAGGGCACCAGAACTGCATGCAGTATTCCAGGTGAGGTCTCACATGTGCAGAGTAGAGTTGACCTGCTGGCCACAATTCTTTTGATGCAGCCCAGGATTCAAGTGGCTTTCTGGGCTGCGAGCACACACTGCCAGCTCATGGTGAGTTTCTCATCCAACATAACATCCAAATCTTTCTCTTCATTGCTAGTCCCAATTACTTCCCCACCCAACCTATAGATATGCCTGGGATTACCATGAGCCAGATGTAGGACCTTGCACTTCATTTTATTGATCTTCATGAGGTTTGCATTTGCCCACCTCTCAAGCCTGTTGAAGTCTCCGGGGATTGCATTTGCCCACCTCTCAAGCCTGTTGAGGTCACCGGGGATTGCATCCCTTCCCTCCAGCTGTGACTGCCCCACACAACTTGGTGTCATCAGTGAACTTGCTGAGGGTGCACTCAATCCCACTGTCCATGTTGCCAACAATGATGTTGAACAGTATTGGCCCCACCACTTACCCCTGAGGGACACCACTCATCACTGGCCTGCACGTGGACAATGAGCCACTGACCACAACTCTCTGCGTTTGACCATTCAGCCAGTTCTTTATCCACTGAGCTGTCCACCCATCAAATCCGTGTCTCTCCAATTTAGAGACAAGGATGTCATTCAGGACAGTGCCAAACACTTTGCATAAGTCCAGGTAGACGGTATTAGGTGCTCTGCCCCTATCCACAGATTCTATGGCCCCATCATAGAAGGCCACCAAATTCATCAGGCATTACTTGTCCCTGGTGAAGCCATGTTGAACATTACCAATCACCTCTTTGCTTTTGATGTGCCTAAGCATTGCTTCCAGGAAAATCTGCTCCATGATCTTGCCAGGCACAGGGATGAGACTAACCGGTCTTTAATTTTCCAGTTCTTCCTTTGTCTCATTTTTAAAAATGGGGATTATGTTTCCCTTTTTCCAGTCACCAGGGACTCCACCTGACTGCCATAACTTCACAAAAACTATAGATAGTGGCTTAGCAACTTCATCAGCCC
>NW_008693125.1:0-23019 GCF_000695815.1 Acanthisitta chloris | reverse complement strand
CCTGGTAAAGCCATGTTTGTAATCACCTCTTTGCTTTTCATGTGCCTAAGCATAGCTTCCAGGAGAATCTGCTCCATGATCTTGCCAGGCACAGGGATGAGACTAACCGGTCTTTAATTTTCCAGTTCTTCCTTTGTCTCATTTTTAAAAATGGGGATTATGTTTCCCTTTTTCCAGTCACCAGGGACTCCACCTGACTGCCATAACTTCACAAAAACTATAGATAGTGGCTTAGCAACTTCATCAGCCAGTTCCCTCAGAACCCGAGAATGAATTTCATCAAGACCCATGGACTTATGCATATTCAGGTTCCTTAGATGGTCTCAAACTTGATCTCTTCTACAGTGGGTTTTGGAGTTTCATTCTCCCAGTCTCTACCTTAGCATTTCTTGGACTGATCAGTGCGGCTGGAGCATTTATGGTACAGGTTGCAACTCAGCCACCTACCTAGAACACTATATTAAAAATATCCTGTTCTACTGTGTGCTGGTGCAGCCTCACCTTGAATACTGTGTGTGGTTTTGGACACCACAATACAAGAAAGATATAAAGCTATTAGAGAGCGTCCAAAGGAGCACCATGAAGATGGTGAAGGTATTTGGGAGGAAGCCATATGAGGAGAGGCTGAGGTCACTTGTTCTGTTTGGCTTGGAGAAAATGAGACTGAGGGGAGATGTCATCACTGTATGCAACTTCCTCACAATGGGCAGTAGAGGAGCAAGCACTGATCTCTTCTCTCTGGCATTCAGTGACAGGGAATGGCCTGAAGTTGTGTCAGGGTAGGTTTAGGCTGGATATTGGAAAAAGGTACTTCACTCAGAGGGTGGCCGGGCACTGGAACAGGCTCCCCAGGGAAGTGGTCACAGCACCAAGCCTAACAAAGTCCAGGAAATGTTTGGACAATGCTCTCAGGCGCATGGTGTTGTTCTCAGGGCCAAGAATTGTACTCTATGATCCTCATGGTTCCCTTCTGAATATCCTGTGATTCTGTGGATTAGTTTAACTCTACCAAGTACCACAATAACAAGGAAAAAAAACCCAATTCCCAGTGGTCTAAAAGAGTTTCTAACAAAATACCTACGGATTAGTACCTGGAAATATTGGATAGCCCCAAATAGCAAGATTTGTCAAAAGTGTTATGGACATCCTTTAGATTTAACAAGCCCAGACACATTGTTGCACCTTGTACTTTTCCTGTGAGGATGATAGCTCCAAGATGACCTTTGCTGACTTTATTAGAGAAGCATTTACTCTTAACCTAAACCAGAAGGGAAGAAATAAAACAGCCTGTTAAATGTGCAATAACGTATTTCAGCTAAGTCTGACGAAACCCTTTGCTAGGTTGCCTGCATCTGACCTCCTTTCTCATGAAGGTGCTTTTTGTGACTCATAAAGAGCTTTCACATTTAGGACATTTCAAAGCCATGACTCAGCAGGAGCGTGGTTAAATGCTCCTTAAACAGCTCTATGAAGCACATGAATACAACTGAAGAAATTGTAGACTAGTTCAGAAGAGTCGTCAAACTAGACTGCCATTTAAACTGTCACCTTTCCCCCAAAAAAAACTCCATGGTCTTTTCCAGTTTTTCATATCCTTAGTATCAGATAATTTGTTTTGCTCAGCATCATGTGCATACATCCACTTTTGTTTCCAAGGAGATTCTTTTCCTTCACATTACTATTCCGAGAGCCCCTGTATAGCAGCTGTATGCAAAGCCTCCCATGCAGTGGGAAGGTCACTCCATGACCCTACTGAATATAGGCTTAATTTTTAATGAATGTGCAATAATTCCATTTAGAATTTGTGTTATTGTGAAAATATTTCAGTTCTACCTCTACAGTATATTCCTGAAGAGAAATTAAGTGCAAGGTGGGAAAACTCACAGGTAGCTTGTGTGTAGTTCTATCAAAACATATAATATATGACATCCAAATGTATGGTTTCATAATTTTCCAGCAATATAAGTTATCAACAATTTTTACAGGGTAAAAAGGTATATTTTTTATGTAGCAGTTCTTACCCATACCATCATCCTTCAAGCTTGTAAGAACTTCCTGGGAATGTTCTGTAAGGAAATAAACTTGTAAGCCTGGGACCTATGTACATACCCATAGAATCATAGAATCAACTGGGTTGGAAAAGATCCCAAAGATCATCAAGTCCAAACTCTGATATGATGGAACTAGAAATCTGCAGATTAATTGGCTGAGACTTACTGATAATATGATTTCAGTGTGTTCATGTGTGAGTCCCCTTGCTAGAGCTATCTTGCAGTAGTAAACTACTATGTTTCAAAAAGATTTTTGTCCTAGGATGCCCAGAGTATATATGCATATTACCCAGATTCTGTTCACTTTCCATTCAGCTGTAAACAGCCGTCCTTCCCTACAATCTCTACTGCTTTCTAAAAGAGCAGGTAGGAAGAGCAGCAACAATCCCTACCACTGCTGCTGGCTGTTCTTTCTCCCTCTCACTGACAGAAACCTTTGCAAGCCTCTTTTCACACTAAAACAAATTTTGGCTCAAGGGATGGCTCCCTTCATAATGCAAGGCAGACCTCCCCACTTCAGAACTGCCTATTGAGTACTGACATTTGCAGTGAGGGCTTCAGACTGCAGGAGTTTCTTAGCTGCCTCAGTGTAGGTTTAATACCAGGAAAGCAGAAAAGTAATTAAGCATTTGAGCACCAAGGTGGATACCTACCTATTGCAATTATGAAAGCCTATTATTTCCTATTTTTCTAAAAGTCCTGCTGAGACAAGTACATTGTTTTCAGTGGGAGCAAATTACACTCTGAATTAATTACCACTAATTAATAGAGTATCCCCATGCTTTTTTGCCCCACACTTTCTGCTGCTGAATTGTGTAGCATAAAGCACTACATACCTTAACACATTTGATCAGTACTGTGTCCTTCAGGAACTGATTGTTTTTCCCTGCCTTTTCTTGATTTCTAGACAAAGCACTTATATGACCCTGTATTATTCTGGAATTCAAATATTCTGCAATCTTTTGTGCATTTAGTTTCCTGTTTGGGGAAACAGGAATGCACTTACCAGTCAGACACAGATTCACAGTGGGGGCAACAAGGAAAGTTTGGATTACCTGCATTTCAGCTGACTCCCATGAGGACCCTATAGTGCTGACTTGGCCACCTAACATTCCTCTACAGCTTAGAGATAAAGTTAAGTGCATTGTAAAGGGATTTACAGCAGCTGGCATCCTGTGCTGGGGAATGTCTAAGTTAACCCACTGTTAATACCAAGGAGAGGCAAAAATTTTAAATCTGCACTTCCTGGGAGATTTGGTACTTCATTCAGAGTTACCAAAAGCATTTTCTCCAGCAAGAACTCTGTCCTTCTGCACCCTAGTTGTTTCTGTCTCAGCCAGAAGAAGATCAGTGTCTTCCTTGGGGCATTCTTAGAGGAAGGAATGTCCTTTCTTCTCATCTTATCTACCAGATCAAGGTTGCAATATCCATGCTGTGTAGAGAAGTCTAATTTTCAATGCCAACCTGGGGTTTTGCTGTATTGATGAGAACAGAGGATTTATTATTTCCCTGTGCAGAAATGAATCAGGTTTAAAATCATGAACACCTCTGGAGAAACTTTTCCAGATTTATAAAGGTATAATAGAATCAACTGTGTATCTTATAGATGACAGAAAATTACTTTATATAAAGCATGGAAAGCTGCTAATTAGATACACTATTATTTACACTCATTGCTGATAATGATGCCTCATGTATGTCCTATTCATGTCTGCAAAGTCAGTAGTGGGTAGTCTCTTAGGGAGTAGGTAGAGAAGCAAAGGGCCCTCTAGTCTCAGAATAATAAATATAATTAATATATCTCTGTAAATCATATGTTGCTGCTTTGGCAACAGAGTCATGTGTTCTGTTTCTGCACACCATAGGTGTTAGGGTCTTTAGGATTTTCAGTGCCAAACCTTCCTTAGTATCATTTTTAAGTTTACCTTGCCTATAACCACAGGACTTTTGAAGATGAGGTTTAGAAAAATAGATAATTAAATATATTAATATTCTTGCAATTCAGACTTCAAGAAACCAGTGTTAACATTTTATTAATAAAATGAGTCCTTGAGGTGATTTATTTCTGGTAAGAGCTAATGGCAAATGTTCAAAGAAGTAGTGAGCATTTCGATGTCCTGACAGAAAACAAAATGTAAGTTTCTCACTGCTATAATAATAAAAATAATCCCTCCTGTGATTTTTAAAGTCTATAATCCAAAAATATTTTATATCGATTTGTCACTGCCATAATGCAGCTTAGAATTCCCTTACTTTGTACATACACATACATGTACATACTGTGTCAAAGGCAAAGGAAAAGTATCATTCAGAACATATGACCTTGAACTCATGTACAACATTTGGTTTGTAATACTTGAGAGCTATGCATATTTTTCTCATTGCAGCTGTGGGAAATTTTTCACAGTCCTATTGCAGACTCTGCTCCTTAAATAAGAAAAAATCTGACATTTCCTTCAGATCTTCAAAAATAGAATGCTTATAATTATGCCACACCACTGAGTTGTCTGTCTTTGCCCACAGAAAACAAATCCTTCCTTTCTTGCATAGAAAATGCTTTTCATTCTTACATTGCCTCTGCAATGATGCTAAGATTGAGAAAGATGGAACATGCAGTACCAAGGAAAAAAAAAAAGCAGCTATGTTTACTGAGAGCACAGCAGCTTTCAAAAAGAAAAAAGGGATGCTGTTCTCTTCCTTCCTGATTTTCTTTGCTGTTGAGGATGGCTTGAATTCGTCCTAGATTCTTGCAAATATTTTTTATCCCTATTAGTCACTATCTGCAAAGGTTCTCAGCAGTGCCTATCGCTGTGGAGAGTTTAATGACTCTTAGGTCATTCTCAGGTTGGAATTTGTTACCGTGCAAATCTTTCCCAATTTCTGTTGATAATTGATAGTGACATGAAGACTTGTATGTTTTATATGGTGTTTTAGATACTATTTAACATAATTATTTCTAAAGCCATATGGCCTAATTTAGGGACTCCGGATTACTTCTATTTTTAGGCATCTCTATCAGATTTTAAGCTTTCTCCTCCCAGTACATGAAAGAGTCAATAGGGTAATGGGTGACACTGCATCATCCAGGTGCAAGACTTCAGAGATCCCCAAATGTGACATTTTTTTGAACCATGTGAAATTGCATCATTGGGCTTCATTAGTTGTGGCTGTGTTCTGGGATTTCTCCAGGATATCTGGAGTGTTTTAACTGTAGCTATCTGAAACACTTTGGTTCTTTTCTGTCTGAGTTGTTCCAGGTACTGACTGAGTGAGCTACTAACTTCCAATTCTGGTTTCTGTTTATTATATTTTAGTGTTATTTTCTGCCCATGATGTTTAAAGATACATGCATATTTTATTTTAGTGTCATTATCATTTCCTCAAAGTTCCTTTACTATTTATTTTGGTCTTTTTTTTTCTCATGATATTAACTACAGATGGATAAGCTACATTTAGAATATAAAAAAGTATGGTTGCTAACACAGACCAATCTAGTAAAATATGCAAAATAAAGTGAAATAAGTTAGCAAAATAACAAACACTAAAATGTAAAGCATATTGTCCTTGGTGTTTATGGATTTTCATTGAGTCTGGATGCAATATCATGTTAGATAACACTGTTCATGTATATTTTCTTAATAAAATCCAATGAAATATCCTGTGCCACTGTTATTTTGGAAGATTTCATTAATCTTGCTGAAGTCTTTGGTAAATCAGTAGGGTAGAAGAGAATGCCTTTTGTTTGATTTTCAAATGCTTGCTTTGCAGTTAGGCGTATTGATAATGTAGGAGAGATTGACATATTTTATTTCTCTACTTTTAAGCCTGCCATTTGTGTTCAGAGTAGCTCATTTTCTCCCTAGTTTATTGACTTTCAGCAGAGCTGTCTTATACTGTTTAGGTGACAGCTACCCCAAATGCTGTAGTGTGTAAAAGGTGGTTGTGCAGGGATCATAGCTGCTCCCTGTGCAGGTGGAAAAGCAGTGGGGAAATGGAGATGAAAGATGGGGATACTTCCTCTTGACATATTGGTTATTTGAAGTTATGGTGCAGAGGCTCTCAAAGCCACAACAGTTTAAAGGGAAGAACAAAAAGGTTTAGATAGACTGTTTAGAGCTCAAAGAAGACACATTGTCTGAATCAGAACTCAAGGTAGCCCTTCTCACGGAGGGGACTGTGTGGTCACAGCTTAAGGTTGGCCACCTACAAGCTACAGAGAGACAATACCTCATTCTTTTCAATGGGTCTATGTAAACACCTCTAGCAGACTTTCAGACATAGGACAGTTTCATTACTAGACAACCAGTTTTTGTCATTTTGAATGCATTGCTCTGTTTGTATGCCATTTATGAAAGTTTGTATGCCTCACCAACTCCAAAGTATATGGAGGTGTGCTGAGCTACCATGGGAGGGACCTTGCTGCTCTGGGAAAACAACCTGAAGTACAGAGGAGAAGACCACAAGGAATCATATTTTTGCTGGTCTTGAAATGGCTCATCAAACCTAGCAACTAACGTAATTAGCTGTTTTGATGTTATTGCTCATAGAGCAAGGAATGAACTGATGGCAGTTCTGCATATCCAAGATAAAGATAATTAGCACTTTTCATCATCTCAGTGCTCTCAGAATAGTTGTCTGTACTGATACCTTACATGACATTTTCCACTGGAGAAAAATAGAAAGGCAGAAATTGCAGAAACCCATTAAAATCCTGCCATGGATACAGTATGCTGGAGGAGGTAGAGAAAATATTATGGAAGCAACAGATCAGCAGAAATATTCATGAGGTAAGGAAAGGAAAGCGAGATAAATGGTGGTCCTAAAAATGAGTACTGGTGGTATTAGAGCAGCAGAGGTCTTGGGAAGGAGGCAGCACAGAGCCTTCATCAAAAGCATGTGTGGAGAGTGTCTGTGCATCCTTAAAATGCAGAGGATGAGAGTCAGGTAGGAGACAGTGTGTGTGCTTGGGATGAAAAATTAGCAGACAGAGGGATACAGGCAACCCCTGGTAGATTTACTCAATGGAGGGGAGAAGGTCTTTTGATCCTTTATTGATAGCTGAGCAAAATTTACTGAATGCAGATGAACAGATGATGCAGTTGGTAAAGGATATACACAATTTCTTGATTGATTAATATATAGTATATATATCCATATATCCATATATATATATCCAGTTTCTTCTGCATGACCAATGGGGATCTCATACACTTCCTCCAAAGCCCTTAAACATCTGTGCTAACATATACGTCCAGTCACATGAAAGTTGTTAGCAGAATCAGAGCTTTTTTCTGAAATTTAAATCTAAACTTCACTCTCATAACCAATAGAAATGTAACTAAACTCAGCTACTGGTAAGCCAGTGATCTGGATAGTAACTGGAAAGGAACACTAAAAATTAGTTTGGTGCATATAAGTGCAGTATGGTACGAACTGTATTCAGTTTTCAGGTTAGCTAGCAGCTTTCAGTGCTGGTTTTCTTTCTTTTATTCCCCCCCCCTTTTTTTTTTTTCATTTTTATTTTGTTTGTTTGTTTGGGGTTGGGTTTATTTTCTGGGTTTTGTTTTTCTTCTTTTCTCTAATAATTTTTCAACTATAATTTAATACTACTTCTGTTTTGCTTTTCTCTTCTCCTGAAACCATTTTCAAGTCTCTCCTAGGCAATATCTGACCTTCCTGTTAATTATTTGCCCACAGTTGTGGAGCTGTAGCATAATGCAGAGCAACAGTACTGAGCAGGGCCATCCATCTTCAGCCTCTTAAACTATGAAATCTCATCTACAAATAATGGAAATCTTCTATGCCCTACAGGTTCTAGATTCAGATTTGATTCTTGACTTGCAGCTGAGCCCTAGCAAGTGCACAGAAAGGGACCTGCCTGTTTTGTCAGTGCAATCATTTCTACGTCAATGATACTGAAAAAAAATGTTAGTTATTAGAAGAATACTTATTGCCTCAGTCTATGTTAGAATTTCTATTAACACCTAGACAAAAATATGCAAGGAATTTGTCACTGTCTGGGGAATTACAGAGTTGTTTTATCATTCTTTTATTTATCTCTGTGTTTTGTTTGCTTTTGTTTACCCTTTTTTCCCCTTCTATTTTATTTGAGTGTGCTATGATTTACACCCAATTTCAACAAGGGTTTTTGTCTGAGAAACAAGCTGTAAACCATGTGCTTGCTATTTTTCCTCTTGCTGAAACAAATGTAGTGCAATGTTTACTCCTAATCATAGGTGATACTTGAAAGCAAAACACAGGATGAGCAGTGAGTATGCTGGCCACACACCGCTGAAGTCCAAACATTGGCAGGTCCTTTGCTGCCACCATCTGATATAATCTTCAATTACATTTGCTCATGTACCGCCTAGTATTGACAACTGCGGGGGTTAGGAAAGCCCAGATCCATGAAGGAATCTACAGATGGTTCGTTGTTACAAATGCATCTGTAAGTGAGTTTCAAGAATTAAATTTGTGATAACACAATTCAGAAGTTAGATCTCTTTACAATTAATAGTCCAGTTTGAAAAAAAAGGGAGCCACACAACCATAGTATTCAAATGGGGAGTATGGATGCTAACCAAGAAAAGATGCTGGAGGGAGGATCCCAATTTCCAGTTTAGATGTCACTCAGACCTTTGGCCTCAGATCTTGCAACAGTTTCTGGTTCGAGGTGTGTATTTGTGCACAAGCAACAACCTCATGTTTCCTCTGAAATAAATGTTTGGAGGAAGCTGAAATTTCTCAGATTGTGGAACATGTGGGCTCAGCTCCCTCCTCAGCTGACTGACTTCAAAATATGTGCCTTCCCCTTTCAAGTACCACCAAATGCCAGGCAGGTCTGGAGCAACTTGCAGACAGGATTTCTCCTGAAGCTCTCAGGAGAGAATGAGGCATTAATGAGCCAAATTGCAGCATGGACTTAATTGCAATGGTTGAGATGACTTCCTTAAGTTTTGTTAAAGGTTCAGAAACAAGATTCGGTACCACTTCTTCAAGTCACATCATTTAATAACCTGTTATTTTTAAAAGTCAGAAAGGTTCAGAAACAAGATTCGGTACCACCTCTTCAAGTCACGTCATTTAATAACCTGTGATTTTTAAAAGTCAGGGTTAAAAATAAGCTCTTGAATTACTAGTACACAAAGAATTGATCCATTTTTCAGGACCATTGGACACCTAAGATGTTCCATGGTAGGAAAGAGTTATTGTCCACATTAAGAATTTAGCACCCAAGGACAGGGCATGTATTCCACAACCAAGTTTGCTTTGTAAATTCCAAATGAGAATAATTTTCTTTATAACTTTAAAACATCAATGCAGTCTTACTATTACACGTCAGTCAGCTTTGCCGTTACATGATGTGTACTTTCCTTATCCTGTATGTGACATGGAAGCAGACATTTATATTGACCTTATGTGGCTCAGCATCTCAGTCAGATCCACTCTGGCGGCTCCTCTATTCTCTGAGATGCACAGTGGCCAAATCTAAATTTCTGGCTCTACTTACACCCTGCTTTCCAAATGGATATTTGCCACCACTCTTTTTGAACCCCATTTTCTGGTTGTGATGGTGAAAAGTAAAAGAAGAAATAAAATTCAAGAAGTACTTTTTATGGGGGAAAAAGAAAAAGGAACAGCGAAAATAACTGGATGAAACAGAGCAGCAAAGCAGATGTTTGGCATCTGGCCACGGTGGAATGAACTCTCTTGACACTGAATTCTGTATTTGTGTTACACTGAAAAATAATTAACTTGTAGAGCAGCAGGTTCAGAGAGCCCTGAGTGTGGTGATCGAGGCAATTAGCCCCTATCAGAACCATTGTTTCAAGCTCTCTAAAAAGTCAACTGAGCATTATTAGCTAGCCCTTTGCAGTTAGATGAGTCAGGCAACTTCTATTCAAAAATAAAGTTGACATTCCAGAGCACTTTTCTGCGACAGGGTGAGTTCAGTGGCAAACTCATCATGGCATATGTGAGCTCTTAATTATGATACTTAGGAAGCTGGGAGAAGAAAAAAAGTACTGATTTTTTTTCCTCTGATTAGATTCCTTTTTTTGTATTACTGACCACTCTCTCCAGTCATTGGCTGTTTGGGATTCTCCTTTTTTTTACCATCTTTCTCCCCATTGCTCTGGGTGTGACAGAGCATTAGGTGTACTAAGGACCCTTTGCATTCTTTTCTCAGATTTTTTAATGATTAAATGTAAAATGTGTGTAGGATATCTCCTACAAAGAAGAATAGGTGACTTAATTTCCATCAGCTCAGCAGGATTTGTAGTTTTGACACTGTCCGCCCACATGTAATGGCTTTAAACTGAAAGAGGGTAGTTTTAAATTAGATGTTAGGAAGAAATTATTTACTGTGAGGGTGGTGAGGCACTGGAACAGGTTGCCCAGAGAAGTTATGGATTCCCCATCCCTGGAAGTGTTCAAGACCAGGTTGGATGGGGCTTTGAGCAGCTCAGTCTAGTGGAAAGTGTCCCTGCCCATGGCAGGGAGGTTGGAACTAGATGATCTTTAAGATTCCCAAACCATTCCATGAATCTATGTAATCCCCTGTCTCCATCATTTAAAACATGATAAAACTGACAAGCCTTATCCTTTGTTCTGATGTTTTACCTCTTTCAGAGGATCAGGGGCTTCACAGCAAAGGACATTTCATTGGGAAGGACCTCACAGTTCAACTGCCATAAACACCCAGAGGAAAGTACCTTATATATGATGACTTAGAACTGAAATATTTAATCTTTTTTTTGTTGATTATGTAGTTACTCTTGCTGAGGCAGAGCTATTGGTTTACAGAGAATGGAATGGATGGAAACATGAAGATCTGTCAGATGACAGTCTGAATCTCTCTCAGTTATTCAGTTTTATTCTGCTGCTAGCCATGAAATTAATTATTTTGTACAGAACCTTGTAGTTCTGTGTGTTTGGTCTACTTGTGTGCACTATCATAAAATAAGTTAATCTCTACAGGAGACATCCACACTGCAGCATTGCAGAGTGGGACTAGTAGAATATTTTGGAGATCTAGGTACAGAGGAACCCTGAAGTGTACATGGATATGTTTAAAAAGCAAATAGTTAAGGTTGCTATGAAGTTGAATGAGTTGAATACAGTTGAATGAAGAATGAAACACTCTACCTCTTGTTCATTTTGGTGATTGTATTTTAGATTGCTTCACTGTATATTACTCAATTGACTTCTCAGTGATCAAATGTCTTAACTGCATTAAAAGTTTACTTTATAGAATGAACATATATAAACTTAATAAAAACAAGTATCTATTAATCATGTTTTGCTCAAATTTCATGTGTTATTCTAAGATAGTGAGCTGCAAATACTCTTTAAGACACTACCAGCATTCTGCAGTATATACTATATAATAAGGGGTAAATAATTTTGCCACATATGTTTAGCAGTAATTAGCACGCATGGCAATTTCTAGTTGATCAAAATTCAGGTTTTACTTTCCCTGTGCTCAAGCAACTGTGTCCTGTGTAACATTCAGAAAAACTTTCTGAGCCTTCATAAAATGTATTTATTTTAGGAGACTTTCTGAGCAGCAAACAAAATTCTTCCTAGCCTAAAACAGTCATAATGATTCTGTTTAAAAAACTGTAAGTTATTCATGTGGTTGCATACTTTTTTAGTTACTGAAAATGGTCTTTGAATAAAAGTTTCTTAAAATATGTTAAGACTAGCGGAAATAGAGAATTTTGCTTAACTTCTTGACAAGAATAATTGTGTATAGGTATATAATCAAAAGACATCTGCAAGATAGGCTATGAGTCTATATTTGGACCACAGTCGAGGCAAGTTCCATGACTTGCTTGCAATTTCATGATGATCCTAATCATTCAAATCAGCAAACCTAATGGAACGCGACAGAAATCATTCCTGCCCTAAAATTAGATTTTTTTCAGATGAAAACTTGGGGACCCAAGCTTGCCTATGGTTAGGAACATGTTACAACACATGCCTTAAACTGAGATTTTGGATCCGCACTTCTGAAACAGACTGCTATAAATCCAAATGGGCACTAAGCTGTTCCCTAGGGACAGAATAAATTAAATTTAGAACATGTCTGATGCTCCTTAGGGTCCCTGGGGCTCCAGAGAGGTAAGGCAGAGGAGGGGTACATGCTGTCCCAGAACTATACTCACTCTACTCCACCTATTCACCTCTTGTCCAGGCATGCAGAAGCGTGGCAGAATCTGCCATCATCTTGTTCAATACTTCCCGGGATTAAGTTTTTTGTAGGCAAGACCACAGGGACATTGCTGGTACATAATTTCAGTACCCTTTGGGCTGTTTTTTATAATAGCCAACTATGGTTATAAATGAGTCACAACCAAATATAATTCTGTTTATATTTTATGTATGTTTGTTAGTATCTTCATGTGTTTTCTTAAAAAATTAAGCTTCACAGCTTTTAAATCAGTTCTTCAGGTATGTCACTAGTGGAACAGCTAGAACGAGTTGTGAGTCTTGAATATTGCTGCCTAGTTTCAGTCTACCTGATTCTTAATATGCATGTAAAGGAGCTAATTGCTAGGATAGACACTAAATTAAATCCTCAATTCAAAGATAACCCTTATCATCCTTACATGTGACTTGCTTCATTGTAATGATTGTTTCCTTTGATTGCAAATAAATTGGTTTGACTTCAATTTCAACATTGCGCTTTTAATTTTGTAATGGAAATTTCATGAATCATGCAAATTTCATAGAAATAAATCTGCTGTCTTGCCCTGCATGCCATTGCCTCCAGGTAGGGTAGAATAGATCTTGTTTTAATTGTGAAGTGTTTCAACATTTTACTGGCAATGTGTCTTTCCTTTAGTTAACAACGTAGAAGTTCTCTATCATTAACAAATACACAGTTTTAATTTTTTTTTCTAATTCACCTAAGCAGAACTTAAATATAGCAAACAAACTGCAGGCTTTCATGTCCTAATATTAGCTATAGTGTTATGATAAACACTGGAGCAATAGAGACAGAAATAGAAATAGTTATAGAAATGATAGAAAAATCTTTCCAGAACCATTTGAAGCATATCACATAAATTTCTTTTCCTCATTCAATAGAATTTGAGTTCTGTTGAGTTCTCCTCAGCAAATTCTCCTCAGTCTTTTTTCTCTTCTTCAAGTAGGTAACGGAGAACAAAATGATTTTATATTTTTATTTTATTTTTGGGACAGGAACTTCATTACAATTAATGGATGTAATGCACTTTTTCTAAATAACAAAATAATTCATAACTCAGTGTTCACCTTCAGGGTTCAGAGCCAAATCCAATGTTATAATCTGGAGGTAAATATGCTGGTCACATCTAATGGTAATTAAGCTGAACTGGGGAACATTCTCCAGCACAGGACCTCAACCATCTAGAGCATGGATGATTTAGGCTTGAGTCAGCCAAAACTTATCTGGCACCACCAAGGTGTTTTGGAAAAAAGCTTGAGTAAAGTACCGTTTTTATAGGTACTCTGGTTGCAGCTACCTTGTGTTGGAACAAACCTGTTTAATTGCACTGACATGGGCTATTTAGTGATAGCCTTTGGTGCAGGAGAAAAGTCCTAGGTGGGTTTTATTTTCAAGTATCCTCTATGGGTTGTTAAGGGATTTTCAACATCCAGAAATTCTCAAACACATGTCACTGCCAGTAAGCCTCATTATTCCAAGGTCTTGGATGAGAGCTTGCAATTTGAAGTGCACAACAGCATAGCAAAGCTTTTTTTGGAGAATTTTTATTTCTTAACAGAACAGTGACTTTAACTGCATGTGTTTGTATGCAAAACCCCTTGAATTTGTTTCAAGACTTGGAGAAGAAAATTACAAGATCATAGCAGGGGAGGCAATCAGAACTTCTTCAAACAAAAAAAGTTCTACCTGGTCCTTCACACTGTAGCAGTCAGTCAAGTCTATGTGTAAGGCAAATGAATCTGAATGTATTTCTCTTGTGTTGCAGGTGGCCAGGGGAATATAAGGCTGGCTGCCTGCATAAATTAGAAAGAAAATTTTGACTGTGAATCATCAGAGCATAATATGGCCTTTTCATCTGTTCATTGTGACAAGTGAAAATGCAGAGAGGCCCTGTTTTGTCCAGTGTATACCATCTAGAGATTTTGTCTCCTTGTGGACTTCCCTTAAGGCAGGAGGGCGGCCACTACAGCTTGTCTGCATCTTATGAGAAGCACCTGGCAGCAAAATCTGCCGCCTTTAGCTTCTGAGTTCCTTGTGGAAGTTGTAACTTTTAAACATTTCACGTTTTGGGTTTCAGACAATACGAAAAACAGCAACTCTACTCATCCGTAGCAGCTTTAACAGGGTTTTGTACTTCATCTAAGTCTAAGTTTTTGATGAAAGCTTGTGAATTTAATTATAGGATTGCTTAGCATATGTCAGCTCTTTGCCAAAAGAAAATATTCACTGCATCTTCAACAGTTAACAGAGCTTGTCAGCTGTATAAAAAAAAAAAAAGAATGTACATCCCACTGTGTTTCATTCTTTCTTGCTCTGAGCCGTTTCTATTGTTGTAATTTCTGAAGAACTGGTAAAAGTGTATTACACTTCCTTTAAATTTAAAAATTTTGTTCTGTTCTGGGTTTTATTTTCCTTATATTCACTGAATTTGCTGGTCTCTACATGGTGACCACATTAGCAGCCCATTTTGTGGTTTAGTTTCATACAATAATAACTACCATTGACCACAAGATGGCAAGGTTTCTTCACTTTTCACGGAATCACAGAATCAGTTATGCTGGAAGAGACCACAATCGGTAATCAGGTCCAACCTCCCTACTTGAGCGGGGCCATCCTAGAGCACATGACTCAGGATTGCATCCTGACAGTGCTTGAACACATCCAGTGAGGGAGAACCCAGGGCCTACATGGACAATCTGTTCTAGTGACTTGCATAATAATGAAGTTCTTCCTCATATTCAGGTGGAACTTCCAGTGCATCCGTTTTTTCCCGTTACCTCTTGTTTTATTGGTTTCCACAAGTGAGAAGAGTCTGGCTCCATCATCTTGACACTTCCCATTCATGTACTTGCATACACTACTGAGGCTCCCTCTCAGTCGTCTTTTCTTGGGACTGAACAGGCCCAACTCCCTCAGCCTTTCCTCATAAGCGAGGTGCTCCTGTCCCTTAGTCAGCTTCATTGCTCTCCACTGGACCAGCTCCAGGAGCTCCATGTCCCTCTTGTACTGAGGAGCCCAGAACTGGACACAGTACTCCAGGTGTGGCCTCACGAGGGCTGAGTAGAGAGGCAGGATCACCTCCCTTGACCTGCTGCCAGCACTCTTCCCAATGCATTCTAGGATTCCATTGGCCTTCTTAGCCACAAGGGCACACTGTTGACTCATGGACAGTCTGTTGTCCACCAGGACCCCAAGGTCCTTCTCCACAGAGCTGCTCTCCAGCAGGTCAGTGCCCAACCTGTACCGGTGCTTGGGGTTATTCCTCCCCAGGTGCAGGACTCTGCACTTGCCCTTCTTGAACTTCAGTTAGTTCTGTTCTGCCCATCTCTCCAACCTGTCATGGTCAAACTGTGATAAGAAAACAGCAAAAGGAAAGGGGAAGGGATGCAACAAGTTGGAAACAGGGTCAAAGGAGGAAACACGCAGAAGGACTCATTCCTCTTGTTACATCTGGGTTTCCAGTCTCACGAGTAAACAAATAAGAATCAGATTCTTGTAAAAAAATCTGGTGAGCTGCATCAAAGTTTGAACAAAATAAAATCCGTTTTCTGGTTTTGTCCTCATGCTTGCCAGACACCTCCTTTTTTCCAGTATGTGCTGTCCGGTTTTTTCATACTGGAAAATTAATTAATTACATTTTATGCCCTCCCACTTTGTGCTGCTACCTTAGGATGATAGACCTCTTCAACTGCAGTGTGATTAAAAGCCAAGATATTCTTTGGGTGCAAAAGATTTTTAGAAAGGTGAGAAATAGCTTAACTGAAACCAAGAAGGTCAGAACAAACACTACAATGCCAGATTACAATCTCATGGCTTAATTTGGCCATATTAATTTGAATTTAAGAAACCTGATCATACTGTATCCACAGCTGTCTACTATAGAAAATTCATTTTTCCCTGCTTTAATTTATAATGGACTTTAAAGATTTTCATATAGATGCTCTTATTCCTCATTTGAATGCACTAAGAAGAATCAGGATCCTCTAAACATCTTCTTTTGTAAAGTATGATGGAGTACAAACAAGTAGCTCTACTGAAAACCCCCACATGTTCACGAAGAAGAATATGGCATTTTAAATGGCAAGTGGAATTAATCATAACTATAATTCTGAAAAGAAATTTCTGGTGACATCAACTACTGCAGGCACAAAACTCAGCGGAATTCACTTCGAGAGGAACTTTTTGCTTTGGGAGTTGCAATGGAAGCTGGTGTCAGCAGATGGCACTGGAGACAAAGCTGTGAGATTGAACTGGTCCTGTGGGCAAGATTTAAGTTTAAATATTTGGTTATTTTTAAGATTTTCCCTAGATCCAAGTGCCATAGCTGAAAGTCACCCCCACTGCCTTGTGTTATAAACCCTTGTACTGAGTCTGTCCCGCCAATCATGTAAACATCACTGATGCAGTTTCATGATCTTTTCTGTAGGTGCTGTTCAAGCAGGTTGCAAAAGCAAACTGTTGTGTCATGTATTGATCTGTTGAAGTGTTTGGGAATTAAAGAAATTCCCTTTTAAAGAAAAAGGGTCTTTGAAGTGGAGATAGGAAATGGAAATAAGAATGCAATATTTCTGGAGAGTCTGACTATTATTTACCACTACACAAGTATGAGAAGTAGTGAGATTTAGAAAGCCTCACTGAGAAACCTGCACAACCAGCTGAAAGCTGGGCCAGCAATACCAAGTGTTTGCTGGTTTTTGAGTACCCTAAGGCTCAGGTCTTAGCCTGCTCTTCATGTAATGTCTAGGTCCTCTGGGCTGTTTGACTCTCACATATAGAAACTGTGAGTCCTTACATCTTCAGGGGCTCAGAGAGGATAAGCAAAAGAAACTAAGATGTAGGAAGACACCCCAATGAAGACACCACCTTTATTTGTATAGTTACACAGGCAGCAGAATTTATCACTGACTGAAATAGGCTTTTTCAAAGCAGTGCTCCCTGTTGACCTGAACTACTTGAAGAGAAAATATCTTGGGTAAGACTGCTTTGGCAAAATGTAGCTAAAAATTTGATAATAAAGGTAGATGTTCTGCCTCATTCCATCTTCTCCAGAATGTTACCAGTATTCCTCCCTTCCTCATCATGTTCAACAGGTTTCCTTTCATAGAATCATAGAATCTTTAATGTTGAAAAAGTCCTCTAAGATCAAGTCCAACCATTGCACTCACATAGTTCCTCTGATTCTCCAAAGCTTGATGCCCTGTGGTCTGGAATATCCTATGGGTCAGTTGGGGTCAGCTGTCCCAGCTGTGTCCCCTCCTAACTCCTTGTATACTCCCAGGCTACTTGTTGCTGGGTCAGCATGAGAAGCAGAAAAGACTTTGTCGCTGTGCAAGCACTGCTCAGACATAGCTAAAGCATCTCTGTAGCTGTGTTTATCCAAAACACAACCTCATACTAGCCATTACACAGAAAATTACCTCTATCTCAGCTAAAACCAGCTTAAATGTTAATGTCTGGTACTCAAAATTACTGTTCTATAGACTTTTCTCCAGCATGCTGTTTTATTTGATTATTTAGGGATATTAAATACATGTGGAAATCCCATCCCAAGCATGTTTCCCAGCTTGGAGTAAACTTATGTTTTGGGAGTTTGGGGCGATTTTTGGGGTTTTAGTTTTTGTTGGTTTTTTTCATTTTTTTATAATGACCTATAAAAAAATGAGAACTGTACTGCAAGAGATTCAAGTTTTAAATATCTGAATATGTAAAATGTTTCCCAGTCAAAATTCTTACACAAGAAAGGAGCAATAGGCATCTAGTGAACAGTAACAGATTAATAGTACATAAAGGATGGACTGGGAAATTCTTACAGCAGCTGTAATGATCAAAACACCACATGTATAAGAAAAGCAATAGATTTGCAACGTATTAGTGAGAGGGAAAAAAGGAAAAGCAAAAAAAATGTCAAATTTGCTGGTGACTATGCAGTTGCCAGACAAATAAAGCTATGTGAAACAAATTTTCCAGGATGAACAAAATGGCGAAATAGCATTTTTTGTCCATTATGGATAATAGAAATAAGTGAGAAAAAATAGAGATAATTTTGAAAATGACATGGGAAATAAGTGAAATCTAATAGCTGAAAAATATGCATATATATTAATGACACTTGTGTCAAAACTGGGAAAAAATTAGTTCACTTACTGAACAGAAATGGTCCTATCTATCTTGGCCATTCTGGGAAACTGGTGTAGCAGGTAGAAATGACACTTTAATGTAAAGAAGAAAGAAATTTTTTTGGTGCTCAGGTTGAAGAACAGACTCAACTCGCAGGCAAATGAGTACAATATATCATCTCTAGGAAGAGTGGTCCAATTACCATGCAAAATGCCTGGGTGATTTTGTACAACAGGCCATGAGCCACAGCTTATAAAAGACATCACAAATCAAATCCAAACAAAATAGCCAATGGTCAACTGCATATTATTTGGAGGAAAATCACCTTTCATCTTTAGTTTCTTTATGGTTGATTTGCCTTAGGTTGTTATTAGCATGATCAGAGTACGGACATCTCTTTGAGATTTTGAGGCTCGCTGGAGTGCAGTTAATTGATAATTTAAGTGGGAAATTATGAATACCTTAGTGATAAGTCTTTGTAATGGTCCGGAATCTGTCTATGTAAAGAACTTAAAATTTAAGGAAAGAATATTACAATCTTGGTCATGACTGGGTTTTGATTTAGAGTACCTTAAAATTGCAATTCATGTCTCTGTTTCAAATCCATTCGCATTTTTCATATAAATGTTGAATCACTTTTTTGACTCTTACATCCATTTGTATAAAGGAATTTGTTCATTCATCCACATTTAGGACAAAAGGTTACATGAGCCTATTCCACCTATGTTCTACTAGTTTCTTTGTGTAAGTTATACAGACCAATTACACACAGTATAGAATGGTTCAAATGTAGCATAGGTTACCTCTCTGTGTCTTCCAGCTTTTTGCAAATTAGGTCCAACTGACATTTGTAGAATCAGGTTTGAAAGGAAAGCTTGGAACTTGGAAGAAGCATATATTTATAAAGTTGCATCTGATTCTGACACTTGTCTGTTACATGTAGCTATTTATATAAAAATAAAGATCATTTTTAACTAGTAAAGTATCCATTTATTTAAACTAGTTAACATTTATTAGGAGGGATTGAATACTTTTATCTGTTCAGTTGTTTGGGATTATTTTTGTTTTTCAGTGGTGCCTTTGTAGACAAGTTCATGCGTTTATTTTAAATTTCTGTATTTTAAAAATTGATTGTTATGAACTCGTGCCAGAACTTCTAGGAACATGAGACTTTAAAATGCAACAATAATTTTGTTTACGTGGCATGGAGCAATCTTAATATATAATAAGCTGTAATGATGATGTTTCAATAGGTATAATGTCTTTTCAAAGGTTAAAACCTTTTTTTTCATTATCTATAACTGTACAAAGCAAGAAAACATGCCTGCATTTTGAAATGAACTTTTAACGGTGTATTTGTCACTAAGACAAGTTAATTCCTATTTCCTTTGCAGTATTTTATTTTCCTTAACATGTGATCCTCTGTATTTGCTAGTATCTCAGGAGAGATACTGAATCATGGTTTAAGGGTACATCACTTCATAGGAGAAATTACTAAGGGAACTCCTAGAAGCTTTTTTGTTTAAATTTAGACATCTATTTTTCAGCATCTTCCTGCAGGGCTGCACATTAGCATATTCTAGTTCAGTCATCCTTGGAATTATTGATGCCATTGAAAATTTCAAGACTACTTCCAATAAGATGATTGTACCAAAAGTGAAAAAATTGGGCAGTGAAATGGCATAATTAGTCATCTGCTTAGCCAGAGATCCCATTTACAGATCAAATTCATACCTCTATTTGAAACACTAGGCTATTAAGCTCACTGAATTGGAAAATTAAGAATTGTGAGCCGAATGTTCAGTTAATTTAAATTTAAATAATTTTGATGCTTTCTCTGGATTTATTCTGCACAACATAGAACCTCCTACATTGTGAAACTCAGTCATCCATGAATGCAGGCAACTAAGTCATATAATAACCTCTAATTTACAACAGCTGAAAATTTTATTATTTTCTTCATATTGAGCCCATTAGTAAAAAATACAGCATTCTTGAAGTTCACTGTATGTTTTCTGTATGACAAATGATAGGAAACACAATCCTATTTCCTCTTCCCCAAAGTCAGGAGTTTTAAAAGTTTAAATTAAAAGTTAATAATTTTATATCATTAGGAAGCAATTTCTCTACTATAATTTGAAAAATATTTTCACTAACATTTTTTAGCCTGAATTAGGGTCGTTGAATAGACCTGTGTCTCGTTAGACTCTTTAAAAAATCTTAATCTCTTTAAAAATAATGATCAAATGTTCTGCTGCTGTCAGAACAGTATGGGGTTTGTGACGCCGTTCTGCGGGGGGGTTATAACTGCTAGAAAATTTGTCAGAAATCCTCTTGACAGGAATGTATTTGTATACTGGACCCTTCGATCCAGTTTGATGGTTTCCAACACCTTCTCATCCCATTTGTACACACATATTTTGATTGCTGTTCTACATTTGCAACTGTAGTGCTGACAAAAGCCGTGTGAAACATTCAAAAGAATATTTCAGTACATTTTTTTCTGGTCCACAGTACAGCCCAGAGAAAGTGCAATGCTTTCTGCAATAATTTTTATATCAGTTAACCCTATCTCAGTTTTTCACATAGGTTTATTTTTGCATTTACTGTAAGTCACTGAAAATGTCAATCGTAGTTTTCATTGTGTGTGTTTTAGATTAAAGTTGAACCAATTTGATTCCATCATATGCTTGACATGATCTTGCATTTTTTCTGCTTTGCCTTTTCCAAACACCTATGATTCTTTGTCAAATTCAATCAATCTTCTTGCTCTGTGGGAAAATGTGAAAATACAATTATTTTTTCATTTAGTCACAAAATCATGGAATCACAGAATCATTTAGATTGAAAAGTACCTTTAACATCATCAGGTTCAACTGTAAAGCTAACTCTGCCAAGTCCTTCATTCAGACGAAGCCATTAAAACCTTGTGGAAGTGACAAACCACCTGGAAAGGTGACCAGGACTAAGCTCAATGCCAATCAGAAAAGCAAATCAAAATATTCTCATATTCTTCTTTATTAGCATTTGATTCCAAGTACAGAAAGATATATACTTTCCAAAACTCATTTTCTAAAATATTTGTGTCCTAAGTAAAATGTCCCCCCAGAATAAATAATATTCAGGACTCATCACTTTATTTTTGTGGGTGAAATAGTCCAGATAATGGATTTATACGAGCAAAATCATGTCATACTGGTTTTCATCTGGCAAAAAGTAAAAAGAATCTGGACTTGCTGGGGCCTACATTCCAAACAATAGTGTGTAAGTGGCCTTAAGTGAGATATTTGGACTCAGTGTAAAATGTGGGCCATTCACAGCACTTTTTTATTGTGTGTAAAAAAACCACTAATGGATTATGTTTTTGTCTGATTTTAATTAGCCTCCCACAAAGTTTAATGTTCCTGTCATGCTACAGAGAAAAGGTTTTCATTTTGGTATATTCTAATTGTAATTGTCCTTTCTCTAAATCATTGCTCCAAGGGAGGAAAGAAATACTTTTTGAGAGGACTTGGAACTTTTCTTATCTTTATCTTTTAGATGTCAATGCAGTCAACACTTATGACCAACCTTGTAGAAACTTCTGAAGACATCTTAGCATTTCAGTAATGACAGGAAGTAGCTACGTGTTCAGTGCAACATCAGTTAAACTGGACACTATGAATATAGTTTCAAAATAATTTTATATGCCTTTTATACTCTAAGCCATGAGGAGGAATTTCAGTCAAGATAAATGATGAGTAGTAACACTGCCTGTCTTAAATCCATCTCTTTGCTGCACCATTGCAGAGGGTTTTTTTTGCATCTGTAAAAGCAAAATTTCATTAAAAAATACAGAATTTTAATTTCATTAAAAAATACAGAAATTTTCAAGAATGGGAGCGATCTGGGGACAGATTTTTCAAAAATTACTATGGTTATCCCTATGGTTTTGATATCTTCTCTGAACAGACTATCTTTGGAAGCTGATATTCTCATGCTATGAGAAATGGTTTTACCCTTCCAAGGTACCCCAGAAGAGAGAATAGAAAACTTGGCACCGAAATTTGTCATTGCCCATGATTTTAGACTAGAGATGAATAAAGTATCTTGCATACATGACTTTCACATTTTCACTCCTTACCTTGATGAGAAAGCACTTTTCCTGCTAAGTCCACAAGAGGATAAAAGTATTCTTTATCTCCTCCACCATACAGACATCTCTTTTTAGTTCATTTTCAGGTCATTGAGAACACACTTCTGTTTTCTGGGTTTGAACATTGAAAAGAGTTGCTGTGTGCATTTTAAGGAGTTAATTCACAGTATGATCTGACATTTAGTAGTAAAATCTCAAGGTGAGAAGTACTAGTCTTTCCATCTTTTTGTGGTTTTGAAACATTCCCACTAGAGAATGTGTTTGATTGGGAAGTATTTTATCATGCAAAGGAATATTCTGATACCTTTATAACTAAAAATGATAATTCATTTTAATTTTTTATTTTTGTAAAATATTGGGTTTCTAGTTATTAGCCAGACTTTTTTTTTTAAGTGCAAAATGTGTTTCAGTTATTTGATATCCTTTCCTTAAATGGGTAAATATATTTAGATCATTTCAGTGAAAAAAAATATTTTTTATTATAATTTTGATAAATTTTAATA
>NW_008693124.1:19194-28876 GCF_000695815.1 Acanthisitta chloris | reverse complement strand
GGGGAGAGATCCGAGCGGGGCGGGGAGAGCTCCGGGATGGGAGGGGAGAGATCCGAGACGGGAGAGATCCGAGCGGGGCGAGGAGAGCTCCGAGAGGGGCGGGCAGAGATCCGGGACGGGAGGGGAGAGCTCCGGGAATGGGGAGGGGAGAGCTCCGGGATGCAGCGGGGAGAGCTCCGAGAGGGGAGGGCAGAGATCACTGGGATGGGGAGGGGAGAGCCGCGGGACAGGTGGGACACATGGGGATCACTGGGATCACTGGGATGGGAGGGACAGGGATTGGAGAGATCACTGGGATGGGAGGGACACATAGAGATGAGAGAGATCACTGGGATGGGAGGGACAGGGATTGGAGAGATCACTGGGATGGGAGGGACACATAGAGATGAGAGAGATCACTGGGATGGGAGGGACAGGGATTGGAGAGATCACTGGGATGGGAGGGACACATAGAGATGAGAGAGATCACTGGGATGGGAGGGACAGGGATTGGAGAGATCACTGGGATGGGAGAGATCCCTGGGATGGGAGGGACAGGGCTCGGAGACATCACTGGGATGGGAGGGACAGGGATCGGAGACATCACTGGTATGGAAGGGACACACGGGGATGGGAGAGATCCCTGGGATGGGAAGGACATATGGGGATCACTGGGATCCCTGGGATGGGAGGGACAGGGATCGCAGACATCACTGGGATGGGAGGGACACTTTGGGAGAGGAGAGAGTAATGGGACGGGAGGGATGGGGAGAGCTCCCGGACGGGAGGGACACATGGGTATCATTGGGATCCCTGGGATGGGAAGGACAGGGATCAGAGTCATCACTGGGATGGGAGGGATAGGGATTGGAGAGATCACTGGGATGGAAGAGACACATGGGGATCAGAGAGATCACCGGGATGGGAAGTACAGGGGTCAGAGACATCACTGGGATGGAAGGGACATAGGGGGATCACTGGGATCCCTGGGATGGGAGGGACAGGGATTGGAGAGATCACTGGGATGGGAGGGACACATGGGGAGAGGAGAGAGTAATGGGATGGGAGGGACACATGGGTATCATTGGGATCCCTGGGATGGGAGGGACAGGGATGGGAGGGACAGGGAGAGCCGTGGAACGGGAGGGACACATGGGGATCACTAGGATCCCTGAGATGGGAGGGACAGGGATCGGGGACATCACTGGGATGGAAGGGACACATGAGGATCACTGGGATCCCTGGGATGTGAGGGACAGGGATCAGAGAGATCACTGGGATGGGACACATGGGAATCACTGTGATCCCTGGGATGGGAGGGACAGGGATCGGCGGGCAGCAGTGAGATAGGAGGGACAGGATCGCAGAGATCCCTGGGATGGAAGGGACACGTGGGGATTGTCGAGATCCCTGGGATGGGAGGGACAGGGATCAGAGAGATTTTGCTTGTGGTGGTGTTTAGGGATTTATTTCCAGCTAGGACAGCTGGGTCAGTCAGTTCTGCAATCTTACACTGGTCTAGTTCTTATGGGGTCAGTCACCATCTTAGTCTTATTGCCCCAAAATCCAGACAACTTCTCTGATTTGCTCAGATGAAATACAACTTAAATTATTTCTGAGATCCAGGAAGCTAATTCCCTTTTAGTCCAAGCAATGTAAACATTTGAGGGTCTTTGATTACAGTAGATCTACACGGGTGAGTGAGGTTATAGAGATGTCTGCACAGTCCAGGGGCTTGGTCCACTTTCATCCACTCCATTGCCCTTCCAGATCATTCCATAGCCTTCTCTGGGTTCTACCACCAGTTTGCACTCAAATCCATCCATCTGAGGTGAATACATTCCAAAACACAACAAGAATATGTCCTTCCTTAGATAAAATACCTATTCCCTGGTTTAGTTTCCATCCTGTTCAAAATAAACCGAAAGTGCTCAACTGCTGGTGCTTCTTTATTCTTCTTCACTTTAAAACTTCAGCTGAAGAATGTGCAAGTAGTGCCTGAGCTGCCAACACCATGCAACAGCTTCTGGTGGGTTTATTTTGATGGAAAACTCACTGGGATGGGCATTCCAGACGTATCAGAAGGAGTTCACGAATTTCCGAGGCTGAGTCTATAAAATACATCTAAATATCCCAAACTGGGGGTGGATTCCTTGGTCCTTTAGGTCTTGAAAATCGATTTGTAAAGCCTAGGAAGGAATTATATTTGTAATGCAACAGATTCTGTATGTTACAGATGTTGATTGTGTAATTCCTGAAGACAATAAGGTATGGGAAAATACTTGTCATTTCAGTTCTTTCCCAAACTCTAAGATACAGTAGAAAAAAATAACATTTTGTAGTTGTGAATAAAGTTCTAAATGTGTAAAAACCAAATGTGTAAAAACTAATGAACATTACTTGTAGTGTTTGTAGTTTATTAGTGTTACACCTGGCATTTAGTCTTTCAAAAAACAGGTACTTCCCACCCCCCAAAACAGAGGAAAACATACCAAAGTGGAGGAGAGACCTCAGAGGGTTTGTTGGGGCAGGTTCTGATGGTCTTGTCAGTGCAGATGGACTGCAGATGCCTAGAAACAGAACAAAATACTGGAGCAGTTGGTCACTGGGAATTCCCTGAAGAGCCAAACTCATAGAATCATGGAATGGTTTAGGTTGGAAAAGGCCTCTAAGATCAAGTCCAACCATCAGCCAGCACCACCACTGTGTTCACCACCAACCCAAGCCCTCAAGTGCCACATCCACATTCCTTTGAACATTTTTCCCTGATCTAGTGATGAGGTGTCCCTGCCCAGGGCAGGGGGTTGGGACTGGATGATCTGTAAGGTCCATCCCAACCCCTAAATTCTGTGATTCTATGTGTTTTGAAATGTTTGCTCAGAAGTGCTTTAAACACTTCTCAGCAGTCCTGTTTTCAAGATAAGCATTTCAATTCTAGATCAAAAGGATTTTAATGAGAAATTCCTTGCTTATGCCCCAAACAGACTGGGCAGAATCCAGACCGGAGCTCACATTTCCCCCAGCACCTCTATGGTATTGGTCCCACAACAATGGTTTGAATGACCTGAAGAGTTGGGTAATTTGGGTACACTGAGGGTCCCCAAAGGGCACTACAAGGGCAGCTCAGCATCTTTCCAAACTCCTACAGCTACTGCCATCCAGATGAGCAGGTACTCAGCCAGCACAGCTCTGTGTCCTTTCACGTGGGACTTTTCACACTGGACATGTTCAGGTTCTTGATATTCCCATCCCACCTATTTTAAATACTTGCTTAAATCCATTGGGAAGATGCACATTAGCCTGAAAGACTTACTCTTTCTCACGTTTTTCAGTATTTTCATGCTCTGTTAAAAAAAAAAAAAAAAAAAAGGCATGTTGGAAAAAGATGTAGGAAGCAGTGGATCAGCCACTATGATCAAGAGATTTTACTGGTGAATGTACAGGTATAAAAACACTGATAAATGTACATTAATAAGTTGATCAGTTGCTGTGACAAAAGGAATTCACTGATGAATGCACTTGTCTCACATCTCATAAAAATCTTTGTGCCCTGTAGCTGAGACTGGAAAGATTTCTGCCATTCCCTTTGGCTTTTTCTTTGCCATCCCAAGTGCCTCCAGTTTGTATGTTCCTTGTTGTTTTCCTCAGATGCTTTTCTGCTCAACCATAGCACCCCAAAGTACAAGCTCATGAGGATAATTAACAGGGCCCACAACAAGAGGAGGCTGGTGCTGATTCTGTCCTTGTAGGACACACTCAGACTCCACTTGAGCAACTTTTTCCGAGAGGAACTGGCACTCCAGGTGAATAGAGTGCCAAGGCACAACTTTTGGCACGGGCAAGGCTGTGTTGCTCTGTTCCCAGTGCAGACAGGGGAGTTGTTTGCAGTTCTACAATGGAAAATTAAATTACTCTTGTTTCCTTGCCCTAAACATGAGCAGCCCATGCTCACACAGCAGTGAGAGAGCAGCAGTAGCTGTGGCTAGAGATAGCTCTTCTCACCCTTTCCATTTTCAACACCTTTCCTCTTGCTTCTTTTACCTTGCTCCTCCTGAAGCACTTCGTGGGCTCTTCAGATGATGTTTTGGAGCCTTCATTCCCCAAACCCACAGGACCTGAGGAATTTCTTGCAGGCTGCAGACCTGGGAACATACACCATACATATATTTTCTGTGATCATTCACAAATCCTCCTCCGTTTTCCTAAGTGCTTTGTTGCTTCTTTTCATTTCCTCTACTAGAAATGTTTCAGCAGATCCTCTGGTTGTGTTTATTTTCATTACACCTTCTGAGCTCTCCTGCAGTGAAGGCCTGAAGCACTGCCTGGTGATGCTTTGAACAAGTGAGATCTCAGCTCTCTACAGGGTTAGGTGTGAGTATGAAACCTCAGCTATGTCCTGAGAAAAGAGCTCAGCACTTACTTGCTGCTTCAGAGAGGACAAACGAGTCTGGGGTTCTTTCAGGAAGAGGGGGAGGAGAGCTAGAGCGATCCCTGGTTGTCTCTGAGAAAGCAAAGATGAAAGAGTTGGTTACATAGCTTCAAAACCAAAAGAAATATATATATATATATAATAACCAAGCAGCATATTTCAAAGGAAACACACAACATGCAGCAAAAGAAGAGGCTGCAAGGAACATCCTCAGGTACAGGATGAGGTAGGAGCTGATTAGGAAATATAAATCTACCAGTTCATTTGGTTGCAGAACTGTTAATTCTGGTTAGAACTATTTAGTTGCAGATCTATTTAGCATGACAAAATTTCCATTGGACTGAGCACAGATCCTAAAGGTATTTAGTAAACATGGCAAAGCAGCTTCAGTAAAAAGCAGATCTTAACTTCAAAGAGAGTTGATCCCTGTGTGAAATTTATACCTGTTCGTGTGGTCCGAAGCTTCACACTCTGGAAACAAAACAAACAAGGCAGGTGTTTAAAATTCTCACATTTAAATGTTGCTTTCTTGTACACAAGGAAGCCAGAGAAGACGAGGAAAGGATGTGATGTGCAAACAGCCTCCCACACACACCTCCACACTCGTGTGGTGGAAGAGACTTGTGCCTTATTCTCTCCCTTCACAGAGCTGTTACTCAGCTATGGGAGGACAAGAGATGCCTAAATCTTGTTCAGCTCCTGCCTGTCCCACAGTGTGGTGTGAACACTAACCTCCTGTCTTCATTATCCTTCTCCAAAAGAGGGACAATGTGTTTATTTCCTTGTATGAGACTTAGGATGCCCCAAAATAATGTCTGGAGTAAAGCAGATGTTGATAAGGAGGAGCCTGACCAAGGTCACATCTGCCTTCCAATCCTGAGCCCTGCAATCCCTAGAAGTGTTCCAGGGGCCTGGAAGGTTGAATGGGGCTTGGAAGGTTGGATGGGGCTTGGAGCAACATGGTCTAGTGGATGGTGTCCCTGCCCACGGGAGGGGGGTGGAATGAGATGGTCATTAAGGTTCCTCCCAACCCAAACCATTCCATGATTTTGTGATTCTATGAAATAATTTATGGGAAGGACACAGTACCAAAACTAGGGTCTTTCTCACAGAAGGAATTGTGATCAGGAAATTGGCATGAGGATAGTGCTGGAGAAGAGACAACAAGCCACTTATTCACCTTACATGGTCTCAGTCTCACGGAGTCATTAATCCCCTCCGAGTGAGACTCACCACTCCACTCCCAAGAGGTTCCAATATTTGGATTTCTGTCTGGAAGCTGAAAATCAGAAGTGGCCACAGGAGATTGTCCTGGAAACACAAGAGAGGTCATTTCCTACCCCAGGCAGCTGGAGCTCAGGCACTGCTGCACTCCATGGAACCACACAAACGTTGGATGAGCCCTGAGCACTTCTCAGCACCCACATTTAATGGTGTTTGGTGCACTTACCTGATTCACTGGCCACGATAAAGGACTCTGGGGTGCGCTGGGGCAGGGGGGGAGGATCATCATCATCTGCCTGGGCTAATTGGAGAGACACAGACAGGTTACCTGCACAGCATAACACTGTGGGAGACTACAGACCTGTGTGGAGACTCTGAGAACTGACTGCTCCTGCACCAGAGATGATGGTTAAACACCCCCAAACTGGGATTAGAAATCCAACCAGTTCTCAGCACCAATTTAGCTGCCACCAGCAGACCTGCTTCTCTCAGCCCCAGTGAGCAGTCCCCTGCAGGATACTCTGCAGAAAGCAGTAGCTTTTGACCTGGTGAAATGCTAAGGGTTGGACTTTAGGCCCAAGCCAGACTTGACTTATAGATGAATCCTGACCATCTTGTGCTAGTTGGGTAAACTGTTAATAATAGAAGAGATTTAGCAAACTCTTTCTGTTAGCTGCTGTTATGAATGAACAAACTGTTTGTAATGTTTCAGGAAATTTGGATTGAAAACTTTCATCCTCAGAGAAAACTAGTTCTGGGAGCTTTCTGAGTGCTTCTGGAGCTCCTGTTGTAAGAACTGGTCAGCAGCAGTCCCTGCCTCCCTGTGAGAGCTGCTCAGAGCAGCTGTGTAATGCAAAACCCAAAATTATGTTGTCCTACAGATGTTGTTTATGGGACAAAAAAAAAAAACTAAGGCAGGATGAAAAGACTGTGAGGATGAAACCAGTTGCTCCCTCAGCTTCCATGGGAGCACAGTCCTGAGGAACAGCCACAGTCCTGCCTGGACATCAGAACACTTTACCATCTGTTCCCTCCAGCAATCCAGAGTGACCCAGCCCTGTGTGTCCCAGTGCTGCAGCACTTACCCAGGGGGGACATCCTCTCCTCGTTCAGGGCAGCGTGGTGGGACAGTGGGGAGTTGGCCATGGAGGGCTGCAGTGAGGCCCTGGCAGTGCAAGAAGGGAGAAGCTCATCCTGCCCCTCCTCAAAGCACTCAGCAAACACAGGGGACACAGGGTCATCTGGAGAGAGTGAGGAGAAGTAGGGATCTTCTGCTGAGTAGAGGCATGGGTAAGGGTGTTGCCCATGGTTCCTGTAGCTTGGGGGGTTGTCTACTTCTTGTCTTGAGGCTTTCAGCTCAAGAGGGGAAAATCCATCCTGCTGCTTCACCGGGAAGCTCGAGCGACAGGCGTTTGGCCCCTGTGAGCTCCTAACAGGCTCAGCATTCCCTCTGTCCCATTCCCAGCCTTCCCCCTGCTGTGCCAGCACCGAAGGGGTTGAAGCTGTCCATGCCAGAGGTGTTTTGCCACGAGGTCTCCTCCTGCCTGCTCCCTTTGTGTCCATGTCCAGCAGCCACTGCTCAGGAGAGATGGTGTCGAGCTCCCAGCTGCGACGTTTCTGAGGGACATCCCCAGCTCCCCAGGGCTCGGGGGCTGCTGCTTTCCTGCAGCTGATGATGTTCAAAGTGCCAAAGGAGATGGCCTGTCTGATGGGGGGAGCTCCATGGCCAGAGCTGTCCTGTGCTCCCGTGGCAGACAGCGATGGCAAGGACACTTGGCTTTGTACCACCGGACGAAGATGTTGGTGCACATTGGGCTCCTCTTGCTCTGAGCTGCAATAAACCACCGTGATGTGGAGTCAGAGCCATGGAGCACTCAGAACCCTCTGCTACCCAACTAACAAAGCCCTAACATTGCTCCTAGAGCAGATCCATCCCTCAGGAATGCAGAGCCCAGCTCAGCCTCAAGCAAGGAGTGCAGGGAAGGATTTTGCCCCACTGAACATCATTTATGCCAGTAAACTAAACCAAAAAGCAAAATTGTTTACAGAAAGCAGACACTGCAACCCAAAACATGCCCATGGAAATATCCCACCACACTTGGAAGCTGCCCTTCTCAGAACTGCTATTCCTGCAGCAAGAGGCACTGGAGCAGCACGTGCAGGTGGAAAATGGGACCAGTCTGGGGGCACATCACTGGGCAAAGGGCTGGGACAAACCAGCTCTGGAGTGTCTCCATGTGCATGAGCCTTTCCTATACTGTTTTCAGTTCAGATGTGAAACAGACCCCAGGGCAGAAGAGGAGGACAGGTGATGGCACACAAGGAAAAGGCTGAGACAGTCTCAGAGACACATCAGCGAGAAGAGCAGGAATCATTAGGAAATCAGGAAAAATTTCTTCACTAAAAGGGTGATCAGGCTTTGGAACAGGCTGTGCAGGGAAGTGGTGGAGTCACCATCCCAGAAGTGTTTAAAAAACATGAATATGTGGCACTTGGGGACATTGTTTTGTGGTGGGCCTGGCAGTGATGGGTTAATCATTGGATTTGATGATCTTAGACCTTTCCTAATCTATGAATTATGTTAGGGACAAACATGAGAGTCAAAGTGGTGCTCAAGGGAGGCTGAAATGCAACTGTGCCCCATAACACACAGCAAAAAGTGCATCTTCCAGAAATCCTGTGGGTGACTGCAGATACCAGCCCAGGGGATCCTTGTGCTGTGACCTTACCAGGTGAGTAAACTGAGAGAATAAATGTCTTCCACTGGAGTCAGGAGTGGCTTGGCTACAGGATGTCCTGCTTGTACCTAGGGGAAGAAAAGGGTGGGAAACACATGAGAAGAGAGAATGCAAAGAGCACTGACATGCTGCTTCAGGAGCTGGAATTTGTGCCAACTACTTGTAATTATTAGTGCAGCTGGGAAATGACAAGCACCAACTTGAAAACCCCAAGCTGGAGCTGAAAACGGTGGAGAGAACCTCCTGAAGAGCAATTCCTGCCAGCACCTTTTGGAAATGAGAGTGCAGGGAGGCTACAACTGTGCCAAACAGCTGCCAAGCAGCCACCACGGGCTGCTCTGCCTTCAGCATCCCATGTGAGCATGTGGCCCAGGAAGTTGGGTGCTGGTTTTATGTGTGACACCAGCTCATGGCCCTCCCCATGCTCTGCTCAGTGCCCTCAGAGGATGGGGAAGCTTAGAGGGGTGAGAGCTTTGCACAGGAGCTACAAAACTACATCCAGGCTTGAAACATTCACTGCATTTTGTGTCAATCCACTACTGTGTCTCCTTTGCTCACAGACTGTCCATAACACAGATGAAAAGGCTTTTTCCAGTTCTTTTCTCACTCAGCTTTGGCTTGGAACATCCTGCAAATCCTGTGGCAAAACTGAGGCATGAATCTCATCACAGGATCCTCTTCCCAATCCTTTAGATAAAAGGTACTGACAAAATGAGCTCATTTTGACCTTTCAGGCTTTGCCAGAGGATGGCAACACACTTACTTCAGCCAAACAGCTACACAAAACAGCACCAGACAGAACAGCAAGAGCAAAGAAAAGCTTAACCAGGGATGTTTTGGGTATTTCTGTTTCCATGCAACTTCATACCAAGGCCTCATTGTTCCTCTTTGGAGGTGCAGCAGATATGAATGACTCTGACCTGGTTTTCCCCAAGATATTTTACCCTATTCTCTCCCACAAAGCTACTGTAATCCTGATGGCCTCATTAACACACCACCAGCACTGCCTTGTGCTTCCCAAGAATCATAGAATCATAGGATCAACCAGGTTGGAAAAGACCTCCAAGATCATCAAGTCCAACCCTACTGTGGTTACTAGACCATAGCAGTAAGTGCCACATCCAGTCTCACCTTAAAAACCTCCAGGGATGGTGACATTAAGCAATTATAGAAGTATATAGAAAATGGGTTTGAGGCCAAAGAAGATTTAGAGGTTGTTTGTGCTAAGCATTGCACGTTCAGGGGAAGAGCTGAATTCTCACGGGTTAACTTCAAAAGAGACTCAGTGTGGGCATCAAGGGGAGCAAAAAAC
>NW_008693124.1:687-19167 GCF_000695815.1 Acanthisitta chloris | reverse complement strand
GAGGTCAGAGCTGGTGTGCCCCAGGGTGTGAGAGGGAGTGTGCTTATCCTGGGATTTTTACCTGGGAAGCAGCAGAATCTTTCTGGGCATCGAGTGCTTTAATCTGCCTTTTGAAGAGCTCAATCACTGCGTCATAAACCAGCTCATACTGCTCCTGCATTCCAGACAAACAACACATGAGAGAAAGCACCTGTGGCACCTGTGAACCGTCACCTCTTCCCAAAATAAGCATCCCCCCTGAGAGAAGTGGCTTTTCCCAGTCCATTGTCAGGGTGTGAATGCTTAGAAGAGGCAGAAGCCACGACTTTCACAGGATTCAGAAGCATTTGGGGTTTTTTTTTTTGGGTGCACAAACAGTGATTTCTGCATTGAGCTTCCTCTTCAGTCTGTCTCAGCTGAGAAAAGTTCCCACTTTATTTCCTGGAGAGTCCCTGGTTTCACAGTGTAAGCATTGAATAAATCACAGTGCAAGCACAAAGCTGTCCCAGCTGTCTGTGAGGAAATGGTCAGTACCCAGTGAATTTCTGCAACATCAGTGTCCTGTTCAGAAAAGGGACTGGGCAGAACATCTCCACACCCCAACTCCCACAGCACAAGTGCTCTGGGTTCCCTTACTGTGAACTGGGGAGAAAGCTGAGCTCCAGGATGGGGAATAGACCAGCTGGTGCCATGTCCCACACATACCTTGGTCTGCACTATGCAAGGCCTTTGTGTTCGCATTTCCTGGATCAGGCTGAAAATGCTGAAGTTCATTGGAAGAATCTTGCAAGAAAGAGAGAAGATGAAATGGTTTTAAACTAAGAGAGGAGAGTTTTAGATTAGTTGTTAGGATTAAATTCTTCCCTGTGAGGTGCTGAGACACTGGCACAGGTTGCCCAGAGAAGCTGTGGCTGCTCCATCCCTAGGAGTGTTCCAGGCCAGGTTGGATGGGGCTTGGAGCAACTTAGTGGAAGGTATTTCTGCCCATGGCAGGGGGTGGAATGAAATGACCTTTAAGGTCCCTTCCAACTCAAACCTCTCCATGATTTCTATGATTTCTCTGATAAAACTCCAGACAGGTCTAATTCTAAGCATTTTCCAAGTCCTTACTCAGTTTAGACCAGTGCCTGAAATCCAGACCTGCTATGGCAAGAATTTTTAACAAAGAACCTGCTTCAAGAGCTATTTTTTGTTAGGAAGCAGCTTGCCTCCTCCCTCCTGTCTCACACTCCACAGGAAATACTCTTTCTAGAGCAGCACTGGTCACAGCTGTGGGTAGCATGAAGGACACACTGATTTCCCAGATGGATGAGCTCAGGGAGCTGTGGAACAGAATGCAGCAGCCTCTCCTCAAAATCCCAGCAACCTGCCCTGAGGCCAGGGATTACTGCCCGTGCATCCTCTTTGGAGAGACAGAGTGAAACAAGGTGTTAGTTTGGAAATGCTGAGGATCTGATGTGTCAGTGCAGAGAGACAAATAGAGACAGTAAAGTTGCACTGAAGAGTGAAGGTCAGTGCAGAGCCAAGCACCACGAGCTGAGGGTCTGGCCAGGGGGAGCAATGGAGGGGATTCTGGAGCAATAGAGGGGATTCTGACCCATGGGTGTGATGGGGAAGGAGCAATGGCAGTGCCTAAAGAGACAGAAGCAGCACAGACTGGCAATGGACTAGCAGCAGTTTGGCCACTTCTATTATCCCATCAGACTGTGGAGAGCTCCCATTCCCAGCTGTGCTCTGAAACAGCAGATAGAAGGGGTGAAAAGGAGAGAGAAGGTGAGGGAGAGACAGAGGGAAGCAGGTGCCACCCGAAGGTGCCACGGGCCTGGCACTCACCCCATCCTTCAGCAGCTTCTGGGTGTAGTCGAGGGTGCAGATGACTCCTGTCCTCCCACAGCCAGCACTGCAATGACAGCCACAGCAGGTTGCTAGGGAGTCAGAGGGTGAGCACACTGTGTTTTCTGAGCAGGATATTTGATGATCCACAGCCAACTGTGACCCTCCTGTCCCACACAGCAGAAGGTGCAAACCCACACGACGTCCCTACTGCAGCTTTGCTCCACGTTGGGCTCCACCTGCCCCAGCTCTACTGCAACTGTGCCCTGGATCCAGTTCTCAGTGCTCCTGTGGTGATCAGCCACACATGGACATGCCTAGTGCTGGTTGTCTCTTAACTAGACCTTATTGCTCTCTACAACTCTCTGAAAGGAGGTTGGAGTCAGGTGAGGGTTGGTCTCTTCTCCCATATAACAAGAGATAGAACAAGAAGAAACAGCCTCAAGGAGAAGATAGCAACTGTGCCCTGGATCCAGTTCTCAGTGCTCCTGTGGTGATCAGCCACACATGGACATGCCTAGTGCTGGTTGTCTCTTAACTAGACCTTATTGCTCTCTACAACTCTCTGAAAGGAGGTTGGAGTCAGGTGAGGGTTGGTCTCTTCTCCCATATAACAAGAGATAGAACAAGAAGAAACAGCCTCAAGGAGAAGATAGGATATCATATCAGGGAAAATTTCTTTACCAAAAGGGTTGCCCAGCCCTGGCACAGGCTGTGCAGGGCAGTGGTGGAGTCACCATTTAAAAGACATGTAGATGTGGCACTTGGTGACATGGTTTAGTGGTGGCCTTAGCAGTGCTGGGTTACTGGCTGGATTCCATCCATCTTAAAGGTCTTTTCCAACCTAAACAATTCCATGATTCTATGATTCTATTGCTGGTCTGCTGCTGCCTGTCTCCTTCCCTGTCACCTGGCCATGCTAGCTGTCCTCAGAGGACCTGTTTGCTTTAGGGCTTCCTATGAGAAGAGCTTGGCTGTGAACTTGGCCACCCACTGTGGCCACTCACTCACCTGCAGTGGATGCAGACAGGGACACTGTCATCCAGCTGGTAGCAGCGAATCTCCCTGATGAGCTCCAGGATGGGGTCAATGGATGAGGGGACGTGGTGGTCTGGCCAGTTTTTGTAGTGGAACTGGTGGATGGTACGGATTTCCTACAGGAGGAGAAGAACTCTGGCAGGGTGTGGAGCAGCCTGTGCCTCCAAGGGGATGCTGCTGCAGCTCCCACGGGCACAGACTGGGATGGCAGCACAGCAAGGGAAGTTGCATTGCTGCAGACATCTCCAAGTCTCATCTGCACCCATAGGCAAAGGGCAGAGATGCAGTTTGCAGCTGATTTTGCTGCAGAATCAGCTTTGCCATTTTATGACGATCTTGATGTTATCTTTTGGCCTCACTTGCCCAGGGTTTGATTTGCTGTGGCTGACAAACAGCTTCAGAAATTGAGGTTTGAGTTAATTAATTCTTTGTTCCCTCAAATCTAAACCAGCAGCCTGAGCAGTGTAAACTTTTCTGCACAAAATCTACCACATTTTAATACACTGTTATAAAACCAGCCCAGATACATTTTCTGCCTTGACCTTTCCCACTTACCTTGTTCAGGGTCACCTTTAAAGTCCTAATCACATACTCATTTCTTTTCTCCTCAGCTGCCTGCAGAACAAGAAGTCAGAATCACATTTTCTGTGGATGCCACAGGATTCCAGAGCAGGGGATGGGACATGGTGCTGTGGTGGCTGCACTCACACAGGTGATGGAGAAAGGGCCACAGTGCAGGGGGGAACCATCCACCTCCGCCCAGTACCGCTCACACTTCTTCTGTTGGGAGAAGTAGGATATGTTTGGTTATTCCCCACTGGATCAGCTGTGCTGTCTCCTGCTTCACTTTTCAGGACAAAGCTCCTGCTGGGAAGAGGCTCAGCTCTAGCTGTTGGCAGCTCCGGCCTCCCCTTCCCTGGAGCCACCACTGCTGGTTTTCCCTTTCCTGAAAAGCTGTCTGCGCTAAGAAAAGCAGCTTAAGAGTTGGGAGAGTTTGGGATGCAGCAGAGAATCATAGAATCAACCTCAAAGATCATCAAGTCCAACCCTACTGTGGTCACCAGACCACGGCACTAAGTGCCACATCCAGTCTCAGCTTGAAAACCTCCAGGGATGGGGAATCCACCACCTCCCTGGGCAGCACATTCCAATGCCTGAGCACTCTCTCCCTAAAAAATCTCTTCCTAATCTCCAACCTAACCCTCCCCTGGCAGAGCTTGAGTCTGTGCCCTCTTGTCCTGCTGCTGGTTGCCTGGGAGAAGAGACCAACCCCCACCTGACTCCAACCTCCTGTCAGGGAGTTGCAGAGGGTGAGAAGGTCTCCCCTGAGCCTCCTCTTCTCCAGGCTGAACACCCCCAGCTCCCTCAGCCTCTCCTCATGGCACTTGTGCTCCAATCCCTTCACCAGCCTCATTGCTCTTCTCTGGACCTGCTCCAGCCCCTCAATGTCCCTCCTGAGCTGAGGGGCCCAGAACTGAGCACAGGATTCAACATATGAATCTTAAAGCTCATCTCATTCCAAACTCCTGCCATGTGCAGGGACACCTTCCACTAGACCATTTCCAGCTCAGGAAACATCTCGTATCAAACAGAAATTCACTGTCACTAATGAGATTTAATAACAACCTGCAACTCTCACCCTGTTCTGGCACTGCCACAGCAGAGACCAACTCAGCCATGCTACTCACCTTCCCCATTTCGAACTCCATACAAGCCATGACCACGACCTGCAGAAAGAAGGTTCATTAGAGAAGTCTGAACACAAGTGTCTTATCCAGGGAGCAAAATCAACCTCATCACTGGTGGGTACTTTTCAGCCTTCCCCCAGGCCCTGACTGCCAGGGAGGTCAAACTGGGAACATCACCCACAGCCCAGGTGTGAGGACCTTCCAAGCCAGAGCCCAAAGGCAGAGACAGCCACCAACAGATCCTGACTTGGCACGAGCACAGCAGAGGCTGATGGGAGGGACCTGGAGCTAAACCCTCACACTCCCACTCTGCTTACTCACAAAGGACTTCTAACTGGACCTATGGGCAACTTTTCTTTAGTAAAACAAAACTACATATAAATCTGCACCTTACCATGACTTTGTACTCCCAAAGCATCCTCCAAAAGTCAACGACAGTAGTGGGGAGAGGACCTTGGGTTGCAATGTATGCTCTTGGCCCATAGACACCCTAGAACATTCAAACCAGACATGGAGACATCTGTGCATGGTTCACTAGCAGAAATAAAGTCATTCCTCTCTCTGAATTTACTTCTATTCAATGAGCCCATTAAGGATTTAGAAGAACTTTTATGCAGGTGAATTTTAGGCACCTACATTAAATCAAGCAATGGTGTGCAAACCTCCCCAAACCAGGGAGCTGGGTTTGAGCTGAGATCTGCTCACAGGGACCACCAGTTCTTGCAGTGCATTTTTCAAGGTTGGAAGTGCTGGAACCACAGCTGATGCAGCTCTGCAGTGTGCAGCTTGGCACGTCTCAGCCAAAGAATGAACCATGATCCTGTTGTGATGGTCTGTTCTACAGATGAGTTGCACAGAGCCCTGGGTCACATGGAGAATGAAGGAAACCTATCTATCCACCCATCCATCCATCTATCAGTCAATCAGGGAAGGAGTGTGAGCACTGGAAAATCCCAAAACACACAGAACTCCTGCTGGAGAACCAGCCCATGCTGACCTGGCCCGTTGCTCACCCTGCAGTGGGTCTGAGCCGTGGTGCAGTGCAAGGTTTCCTGTCTCTGCACTGGTTTCAGCCAAGGCGACTCTGGCCACAGGCAATTTTGCACCACTGTCACCCACCAAAGGCAGCAACACCGATAAGGAAGTCAGGGCTGTGAACCACAAACTGTTCCACCCCAGCCTGAGCGCATGTCCCTTGCCCTGTAGCCTGTTGCCTCTGTGCTGCACAGGGTTTTTTTGGGGGGGCTCACTGGTTGTGCACATCTTCTTACATCACTTATCCCTGGGCACATCCCAGAAACTACTGCCCAGTCCTTTCCTTCACCCCAAACCTGCCCCTCCTGGCACAACTCAACAAGGTGGCACCACAACAACCTTAGCAGGGCAAAATGCCACGAGAGAGGCAATACCTTGATGAAGTTGGCATTGATGTAATGAGAATCTGTGTCTGATGTGATCATGGACAACTCCACTCTGCTGTGGTCAACTGCAGGGACAAAAGCAGTGGTCAGTGTCTGTATTTCATGGTCACTGAGCTCCTCAGAGTGCAGCACAAGGTGCTTTGGAGGAATACACACATCAGAGAGCTCACCCCAGGGTAGGTGAGTGGCTGTGCAAGGAGCTGATGTCCTCTCCACACCTCCTGGCAGACCTGCTCAGAGCTGCTGCTGCTGCCTACGTGTGCACAGGGGATGGACAAGCTCCTTTCAGAGTGGGGGTGAAGGCTTAGGCAAGAGCTGCTGGTGATGCCACTACCCCAGTGCAATGCTGATCCCCTCTGACCATGCAGCAAGCCAAGCCTCAAATCACCCAATATTCTGCCTAAATTATAGACTCAAACCAGCTCTGTGGGGTTAGATTCAAAGGTTTGAAGGTTGGACTTGATCTTGGAGGCCTTTTCCAACCTTAATGATTCTATGATTTATTTTTTTTCCAATCTAGGATGGATGAAAGGGACAGTCTGCTCTGATCCAGGGACAGACTGTCCTTTGGAGACCACCACATCAAGCCACAACAGGTTTTGCCTCTAGTTTGCTTTGTACATCATGAAGACGTCTTTGTCCAAAGCCATTCACTACAAGGCCTTGGAAAACAAGTGGTTTCAATGTTTTCAAGCAGAAAACTTGCAAGTATAATCATTGAGGGATGTGTTTCCTAGTGAATAGAAATTCTTCTGTCTATAGAAAATATCATAGAATATTCTGAGCTGGAAGGGACCCACAGAAATTCTTCTGTCTGTAGAAAATATCATAGAATATCCTGAGCTGGAAGGGACCCACAAGGATCATTGAATCCAAATTCTGCCCCTACACACGACAACCCCAAAATCCCACCATGTGCCTTAAAGCATTGACATGTGCCAAAATCTGTCAGCAACCAAAGCTCTAAATCTGAACAGCAGGATTCAAGGCCAACAGAGAGCAGATGCTGACACACAGCAACTGTGCAGGCAGATACTGGAGGATGAGAACAGACTCAGGCTAGGAAAAAAAAGGCTAAATATATGTGCCATTTCCAACCTACAGGGTAGGATGTCCTTGTATCTGTTCTTCTTGATGTTCTCTGGTTGCTCAGCCGCTGCTGTAGGGTAGATTTTATCCGATCTGTACTTTGTTGACTGCCTTTTCAGCTTCTGTGATAAAAGAATGAAAGAAATTACAGCAGACTGTGCTCCATCCAGTACAGTACTAGAGAGCACACGTGAAGGTCTCGAGGGGTCAGGCTGCCACCACAAAGCAAGGTCAGCACCATTAGCTCTTTCCTGTGTGTTTTTTCTCAAGGTTCTCAGAGCAAGACTAGAGACAGAACCACCTGAGAGCCCCAGCTCAGGCCCCTGAAGAATGGAAAGTGTGTGCTGAGGGGGTGCCCACACGTTGTCTTCTGAAGTGACACAAGCCATCACCCTCAAGACACAGGAGAATCATCCCCAGCATAAATGGCACCCAGATAAGAGCAGTGACAATGTTAAACCACCTTTACCAACCAATACCAGACAAGACAGATAAAACAACTCATTTTTCTAGCTTTGGCAAAGATGATTCCATCCATAGCTGCAAGCAGCAATGCTTGAGCCACTCAGGGAGCACAAGCAATCAGAGCAGAGAAGCTGCATGCACTGATGAAAGAGAAGGGACAAGGAGTCCTGGGACAGACCCTCAGGGCTGTGAATCTCTCATCTCTCTCAGTTCCAGCTACATCACTCACTGAGAGCTGAAGAATCTTTTTGCTGCCAAAGCGTAGAATTTTATTTCACTGACATCAGCTTCTAAATAACACACACAGTTCATTAACATCAGCTTCAGAAGGACAATCCTTGTTGTGTTTTTTCTTCCATATTTTTTTTTGTCCCAGTCAGAGTTGCTGGTTTTTAATATTTTTTAATATTAAACTGCAGCTTTTAAACCCTAAATTCAGCCACAATACCCTAGAAATGGAATGGTACAATACCCCAGGAATGGAATTATACAATACCTCCTGAAGGAATGAGTCAGGGAGAAGGTACAGGAGGCTCAGGACAGTCCACATGTCCAGTCTCTATTAATTCAGAACATGGGGGGCAGGCACAGAGGGACAGAAGTTGTGGGAGCAGGGTGAGATTTGTAGACTTCACAATTCTGTAACCTTCTGAGCAATTCTGGTGTTGGTCTCATCCTCCTTTGCCTCCTTCCAGTGCAACCCCAACCTCCAAGCTTTCATGGAAGGAGCCTCACTCCACACTGTAGCCAGTCTCCTCAGAGCTGAGGCCCTGAATCATTTTACTTTTCTGTCCCTGAATAATCTGACATCAAACTGCTTGGGAAATGCTATGTATGAGAAAGTAAATCATGGAATCATAGAACATCTCAAGCTGAAAGGGACCCACAAGGATCAATGAGTCCAACTTCTGGCCCTGCTCAACACAGACCCCAAATCCCACCCTGTGCCTCAGACCATTGTCCAGACACTCCTTGAGCTCTGTCAGGCTTGGGACAGTGACCACTGCCCTGGGGAGCTGCTCCAGGGAGCAGAGCAGTAAGGATCCAACTCCAGCTGTGAGATTACACAGGCAGAAAAATGAGACTCTGACAAAACTCATCATTTACAGTAACATGACAAAACTCATCATTTACAGTAACACCATTTGCCTGCCCAAATGTTTGGTCACAGAAGGCAAAAGGAGGAATTAGAATAGAGAAATGGCACTGAACATTTCTATCAGGTTTGGAAGCGCAAACCGCATTGATCGCCTGGTAAAGCTTCTACTTTGCAAAAACGGCTGGAAGATCTCATCCCATACAAGAGGAAATGAAGCCTTCCCCACTTCTACCTGTCGTTTTGGCCAGAAATGAAACCCTGTGGCTGCTGGAGCCAGCCCATGCCCCAGGGCTGGGAGCCCTTGGCCTGCACACGCAGCACAGCTCAGCAGCAAGAGGGGAAATTCAGCTGCCTGCGAGAGCACTTTGTTCCATGGAACAACACACTGTCACTGCAGGCTCAGATTAATCACTTCCCTCCACCCCAGACACCTGGAAACCAAGCACTCAGCTTTTCCCAAGTGTTTGAAGTGCCAGGCTTGGCTGGGGACACGTCAGTAACCCTGTGCCTTCCGCAGAGCCCATCGCTGGGGCCAGGGCTTGGTCTGGTGTTGGACACACCTCAGATCTCACAGAGGTATCAGTTTTACCCTTCCCTGTCTCTGGTAAAGCTGGGCAATGTCTTGTCCTCTCAGAGCAGCCCAGACAGCCTGTCAGAGCCTCCCCCCTCCAGCTGATACATCAAGAGCCATCGTCAGGCAGCAGCTTTAGGTGTGAGATGGTGTGTTGCTGTCAGACTCAGCCTCAGCACCTAAGCAAAGAAAAGCTGTCAGAGAGCTCACAGAGCAGGCAGTGCACAGATCTCAACCAGCTGGGCACTGCAGAATGCAAGGGGTGGTAGGAGCCATCAGCACTTTTTGCAGGTTTTGCCTTGAGGGAGCAAGAAAGTAGTTTCCAGGAGGGACCAGGAGCACTGCTGGACATAGATCCCAGAATGGTTTGGTTGGAAGGACCTTAAAGCTCATCCCATCCCACCCTCTGCCATGGTCAGGACACATTCCACCAGCCCAGGTTGCTCCAAGCTCCATCCAGCCTGGCCTGGAACACTCCCAGGGATGGAGCTGCCACAGCTGCTCTGGATAATCTGAACTCTATTGAAAGAAGCAAAGCCAAGTTGAGGAGCAAGTGGAGGTCCCTGAGAGGGACACGTGTCACAGCTATAACAGATTGCAATGGGGAGAAGCAGAAGAGGCTCTGTATACCTCCCTGTACCCCCAGTTGTGTCACCAGGGCCAGAGGCTCCACATTTCTCCCTTTACCCCCAGTTCTGTTACCAGGCAAAGTGAAACTGTGGCTTGACAAGGGCATTAAAAATGCAGAAAACAGGAAGCTCTGGGGCAATTAGTTAGAAACCCAAGGTTTCAATGCAAACTATTACATTCCTCTTCTGTCTTTACATTCCTTTTACCCCAGTTAACTCCTGGGTGTCTTTTTCTTACACAACTCCTAGAAAATCTTACTGTCCCACACAAATCTCATCCCAGTTTGAGAAGTGCCCGAGAAGTTCCCTGAAACGCTGAGCTGAGGCTTGAGCGAACTTACCAAAAACTCTTCTGTGAACTCTCCTGGGTTGAGCTTCTTATCTTGGGCCTTTTGCAGGTTTCCTAGCAGAATCTCCCTTTGGTCCATGCTGCTGGAGACAGAGCACTCCTGGTCTGACCCTGCTGGGAAGGGACATGACAAGTGCGTGTGGGGCGGAAGGCAGCGGCGCCAAGCGCCGGCGGCAGCTGTGGTTTACTGACTTCATCACAAGCCTTGAAGGAAACTCGTACGCAACACCGTGGTCAAATACCAAAACAAAACACAGGGCTCAAGGCCCTGGTGCCTCCTTTTGAAACCACACAGGCTCAGCATGGGCCTGGCAGCAGGGTGGGCAGCACGGAGCGGGGCAGGAGCTCCGTGCATGGAGTGCAGCTGCTCTGGGTGTCTCCAGAGGGTCTGACTCTGCTGTGAACCACACCACAAAGCTGGTGAGATGTTGGAGAGCAGGCCAAGCACCATATCATCCCGTTCCTGAAGCACCATGTCCAGTTATCACTGCTGGAGGTCCTGAGAAGGAGCAGCTGTGGAGCACTCACATCCCAGGGGGATGCACTTCACTGGGAAGGCTTCAGATTTGGAGTGTGCTGCAACTAGAACAGTCCTCTAAAATAGCATGGAGAACCCACAGTTTCCCTTCACACTTTTAACTTCGAGTCCCAGATGGTTTGGGTTGGAGGGACCTTAAAGCTCATCCAGTTCCACCCCCTACCATGGGTAGGGACACCTTCCACTCGCCCCTACCATGGGCAGGGACACCTTCCACTTGCACAGTTGCTCCAAGCCCTGTCCAACCTGGCCTGGAACACTCCCAGGGATGGAAGTTTTAACCAGTTTTCCACATCAACTGCAAAATATTTTGAAGGAATCAGTCAGGCAGATGGTGACACCTGAACCTGCTGCAGATGTTACTGACCTGGACTGTGTGACAGGTTCTGAGCAAAGTATTGGCCTGTGTCAGGCCAACTCTTCCAGCCACCATTCCCCACATCTGGTGTTTGTGCTGGGAGAGAGAGACAAATCTGACTCTAGTAGATGACAGAATCCACATTAATGACACCAGCCTGATTCACCTCACTCACTCTGTAACACTTGGAGGTACTCTAAGAACCCCTTGGGCAAGGCAGAGGTCATTCCCAGGTGGAGGAGGAGGTAGAGAGGATAATTCAGGAAGTTCATCCATTTCCTCTCCTTGCAAAAGTGCAAAAGACTAAACAAAATTAAACTAAAGCAAACAACTCTCAAACAAAACAACTCCTAAAAAGCATGGGAATCCCAGCCTTCCTATTTCCCACACCTCATGTGCTGCAGAAAGGCTTCACTCCCCGTACCAAGTCTGATTCTCTCTCTGACTCTAACCAGGGCCATCCAACATGTCCCTTCTGTGTTCTCTTGCACATCAGGTATGGAATAGCTCCAGGACTTCTGTATTCTGCTCAAAGGCAAACGGCTGCTAAGCCCTCTCAGTTTAAAATATCAAATGCTAATTTTGCAGAAATAAACCTCTGAATCACCTGAGAGGAACAGATGATCTTTAGAATAACTAATGGAAATATTTCAAGCAAATATTCATCTGCTGAGACGCAGCACTAAGCACTAACCTAGAGACCTTGACTAAAAGTGAAGCAAGTTTATGGCTAAATTTAAGAGAAACTCAAGGAAAACAAATTACTAGCAACAAATTTTATTCATTTTTGCTTGTAGGGATACAGAATCTCTTTCAAACTCTTTTGGGTTCACCTGCACAGAGTTCACCCATTGCAGCCCTTTGGCATATGAGACTATTTATTGCACATTTCCTCCTTTAAGCTTTGCTTCAGGGAAGCTGAGAGAGAAAAGCTGTGTCGGACACAGAGGCAGGAGCTGGACTGCAAATCTGTCTGGATCCAGTGATCACATCACTCCACCCACAGACCTGAGAGCTGAAGGAACAAATACTCCAGAAATCAGTCAAGAATGATTCACATTTTTATTAGGAGCATCACAAGTACAATCTAAAACCTGTTGAACAGTGACAGCAGCGTCGCAGTGAAGTGCCTGGGAGGCATACTGTGATCTGAAGGTGCAATACAGCCATAAAATAAGTTAAAAATGGGAAGAAATCTTACAGGAGAGGGTTAAAGCAGCTGTGCTCTTTACAGAGCCCCACAAAGCCCTGGCAGATTAACCTCTGTGCATCAGCCTCACGCCAAGAAGCCTCTTCAGTATGGCAACAGCACAGGGAGCTGAGAGGGAACTTCAGAGAGGGCAATTCATGACCTCAGGAACACATTTCAGTTTGTCTTGAGACTGAAATGTGCTGGTTCTAATGAGCAGGATGCACTTGTCACACCTCTGCTCACCCCCAAGTGAAGCCACTATCAAAATCCTTCTATCAGACAGAAAACTAAATCACATGTAAATGGAGCCAAGAACAAAATATTCTCTTCTCGCTGCACTGTTCCCCTTACTCTAAGTAACAGAGTCCTGGAGCCTCTGAACTGTTCTTGAATCATTTATAACTCTCAGGATAAAAACCTTTCCAAAACACATCCCTGAGTTCTGCCCATTTCTGGCTCCAGCAGTGACGTTCGTGTCTCATGACAACCAGCACTGATGCCACCACTTCTGTGACTCACAGCAGAAGCAGCAGGCTCATGCCAGCATGACCTTGTCCTTTCCCCAGCCCAGAGGGAGGGCAGACCCTTCACCCTGCCCCATTCACCAGCTCCAGCTGCAGCTACCCCCACACTACAGGCCCAGGAAAGAGCTGCCAACACTCCTGCAGTTTAAAATAACCAAACCAGCATCAGACATGGCAAATGAAGCCAGAGAAATCAACTTTTCCTGTGCTCTGAGCAGGCATCCTGCTGGGAACAGGAACCTCTCAAGATCCTAGACCAGCCACTGCCTCTAGGACTGTCCTCAACGCTGAGATGAAGGTCTGCAGAGCCTCTGGCTTTGTCTCACTCTGCTTCACTGAAAGCTGCAGCTCAGAATCTGCTGCCTCAAGCAAGAGCTCTGTTAGGAAGAGGCAGCCTGTGTCGTCCTGAGCACTCAGATAAGCTTTCCAGGGCTGGGCACCAGCTTTGCTCATGGCAATGGTCTGGATGTGGACAACATGAAGGGCTGTCTGTATGGTGTCTGGGTGGACAGGCCCAGACCAGGGCAGAGAGAGCTGGCAGCTCGTGTCCAAGCTCAGCCAGGTCTTCTCAAACTGTTCTGCAGTCAGGAAAACATCAGGAATCAAGGTCAGGCTGCCTGTATCTGGATGAACCTTGAGGACTTCTTTATTTCCTTCAGAAATCAGTGACTCTGAAATGAAAACACAAACATGTGAAATGCAGCTCCCAGTTTCACCAGGCACACCCCACAGAACTGGCACGGGAAGGTTGGAATCACAGCACCCTCAGCAGCATCCCCTGCGCTGGTGAGGGGGTGATCAGCCATGCACTGCATAGGGGAGTCAGAACACTAACTCAGCATTCCCAAAGCACTGTGACCTTCCAAACAAACCCATGTGAAAACATCTTGGTTGCCCAGGCAGATTGTTAATGTCCCATCCCTGGACGTGTTCAAAGCCAGGTTGGACAGGGCTTGGAGCAACCTGGACTGGTGGAAGGTGTCCCTGCCCATGGCAGGGGTGGGATGGGATGAGCTTTAAGGTCCTTCCAACCCAAACCATTCTGTGATTCCACAATTCAATGATACACTGACAAGGGGACAATGGATGCCAGAGGCAGGTGGGGCAGGTTACCTGTGTCTCTGCTCCTGGAGTCAGCACAAGAAGAGTAAGAGGTTTCCACTGGCTGGTGAGCAGTGGCAAGGGCCCAGCGTTCTCTGCCATACACTGGGGCAAGAGTATTGAACTCCAAAGCCCATGCATTCACAGGTTGCTTGGTTTGGTCTCCCAGGAGCCCCAGGGAGGGGTCAGACTTGGGGCTACACAGGACTCGTTTCACTTCTTCCACCCCAGACTGCAGAAGGCGATAGTAGAACAATCCACGGTCTCGTACTGCCATGTCCATCTCCTCCTCTGGGGATCAGAGAGACATAACTTATGGGCAATTCTACCAGCCAGATTTCCTCAAATACTAACCCTTAATTGCTAAAAACAGATTTTGAGGGATACAATGTAAGCCTGTTTATGGGCAGATAGTGCCAGGACAGTAGGAATGGCTACCCACTGCCAGAGGGCAGGGACAGATGGGATATTGGGAAGAAATTCTTTACTCAGGGAGAGCTGAGGCACTGGCACAGGTTGTCCAGAGAAGCTGTGGCTGCTCCATCCCTGGAAGTGTTCCAGACCAGGCTGGATGGGGCTTGGAGCAACCTGGGCTAGTGGAAAGTGTCCCTGACCATGGCAGGTGCGATGAGATGAGCTTTAAGGTCTCTTCCAACCCAAACCAATCTGTGATTCTATGGTTCTATGATTTTACACTCACCAACCAGACTGCCAGGGGCCAAGCAGCAGCCTGAGGCACAAAGCCACCTTACCCTGCCATCTTGGCTGGTCTGCTCAGGGCCAGGATGCTAACACAGCATCCATGCACTGGGGACACAGCCTAACCAGGTCCCCAGAAGCCTGACCACAGCTTGAGTGGAAAGAGAACATAGAGAACTCACCTATGCAGTAGTGGAGCAGCCTGCCCAGCATGTCCTGACACTCAGCAGGGCGAGACAGGAACAGTCTCACCAGTGCTGTCAGGAGCTCCATCTTCACTGCTGGGCACATCTCTGACTTCACATTCTCCACAAAGTCCTCCAAAACATAGGGAGCATTCGGGACCTTCTCCCCATGTGTGCCCAGGAGCCAGATCAGTGCTTGCTTGCCCTGAAGGAACCACAGGAAAAACAGCAAATAGGTGCTGAGAACTAGAAAGATGGTGTTGGCATGAAATAGGTTGAGAGAACAAGTCTGAAGATTTCTGATCTTTGCCCCCAGTCTCAAGCCAAATGAAGGCCCAACTGTTTTTGTCCACCCATCCTCAACCACTGCCACCTTACCTCACTGTCCTGGATGGTGTCCTCACAGCCAGGCAGTGCCTGGCACACAGCATCTGTGCACTGGGGGCACAGCCACGCCAGGTCCCGGAAAGCTCGGACCACCGCTGCAAGGAAACCAAGTCATCAGCACTCCTGAGAGATAAAACAACCTCTAGGGGAAAAAAAAAATCATTCCAACTCCCCCAACACAACAGACTCTGCAAATCTCAGCCAGGAGTCAGTGTTCAGCCAAGGTCAGTGCCCTCCTTGTGACTATGATCTGAGACACCTTTCATCAAAGTCCCATGACACTGTATTTGTCAGAGCAAAGCTGCAGCAAGTCTAAAATAAAGCACTGAGGCTTCAGGTTGTTCCTCTGGCTGCTGGATAGCAGTGTCTCTTCTGGACATTCCCAGCCTTAAAAAAGACATTGACTCATGATGCTTCAGACACACAAGGTTAGAATGGCAAATTAAATCTAACCCCGATTCAAAACGTGTCTCATGAACATGATTTGAAAGGTTCTGCTGCCCACTCACAGAAACACCAGCAGCTCCTGAGATCTAATTCAACAGCTGTGTGCAACTGTGTGGTTTTCAAAACTGAAAGCAAGACCAGTCAAAAGAGAACAGCAGGAACAGCAGTGATGTGAAGGTAGATCTGAGGGCAGCCCAAGGGAAAAAGAAGTCTGGGTACAATTGAATCAGACTATTAAATGAGGAACAGAATTTAAAGGATCTATTAATCATCTTGGCCTTCAAACAGGCATTACAATGTCTCTGCTGTGTCCCTTACTCTCAAATTCAGCAGGTGGCACCCAGAAAGGACCATGACCCATCTCTTCCTCCACCACAAAGAGCAGATGTTATGGAAGGAACACACTTTATATCCCTAAACCCAGCAGGGGAACTTCCACCTGAAGATGCCAATTAAATTAAAAGCCTTTAGTTTAGGATCACAAATCCCTGCAAGGCCAATTCCTGACAGCATAAGCCACGCAGGCAGGTTGTTACCTGATTCCTGCTGAAGGCCCAGGAGCTCTGTCAGAATTCCCACACACTGATCTGTGTATGTCCTGGCAATATTGCCTGCAGGAACACCAAAGGACAAGCTTTTATCAGAGTGAAATGGGAACCACGAGCATAAATATTCATCATAAACTCACTTGAAGAAACAGTCTTTCTCTTTTCCTTCCTGACTACCATTCTGAAAGTGGTCAGAGAGCTTGTTCTCCACTCAAGGGACATGTACCCTTTTGAGGCCATGCCTCAGGTTTCTTAACTTTCCTTAAATGTAATACATTAGAAAAAGCATTCTAGCATCCCCAGCTTTCTCCTTATGAATACTGTAAAAACTCACCTATTTTAAAGCTTACAAAACCAAAACCAAAGCACTCCAAAACCCCCTTAACTCTGTTCCCCTCCCAACTCAAAAGAACAAGCAGGTATGAGAGCTCCTCCACCCACTACACGGCTTCATTCAACACTACAAAGCTGACAAATAAGATGAAATGACACGTTTTTTTGTAGAGCATCTCATCAGAGCAAGAGGTTCAAGGACTTTCTGCACAACCCAAAGCAGCTCAATGCCAGGAGTTCTGAAAGAACCAGCCCAGTCGTGGTTTAGAAACACACCAACACAAAACACTCCTGGGGAGGCTCTGTCTGTACTGCTGCAGCACAGATCAGGGATTTGGTGCTTGCCCAGATACACTTCAGCAAAGAACAGCCCACCCCAAAAGTTCAGGGCTGCAGCTGCTGCCAAGGCAAGGCACAGCCCTTACCAATGGCAGAGATGGCTCCTTGGGCAAGCTCCACCGACACATCAGTGCAGTAACCCTTCAGCTCCTCCAGCACCTGCTGCACGTTCTCATCATTCACCAGCTCACACAACACCTCCATCTTCTGGCATTTGATGTAGTGAGGCTCTGAGTAGGAGCAGAAGAACTTTTTGTAGTGGCTGCTGAAGTGGCCGGGCAGGCTCCTGAGGATCTGGCGCACGTGGCAGAGCGCGGTGAAGCAGAGCTCTCTGCTCTCTGAGGTGCAGGCAGACAGCAGTGGGCCCTTCACTCGCACCAAAACATCTGCCTGCACGTGTGGGTAGTCCCTGGCCAGCACCAGGAAAAGCTTGGTGGCTGCCATCACAACGCTGGTGCTGCTGCTTTTGAGATAGCCATCCAGTAGGTTGAGGATGTCGAAGAGCTCCTCCTCGCTGCGGGGTCTGTAGCGCAGGAGGAAGGTGAGCACCTCGCTCTGCCCCCACTGATCCAGGTCAGGCATCCTGCCAGGAGAACAGTGCAGAAGTCAGGGAATGCAGGAAGATCTGTGCTGTGCAGAGTAGAGGTCTCAGCCTCCGAGTTTCTTACAGTCTCTGTTCCAAATCAAGTGGATACCAGAGTTTTATCTCAAGAACATTGCCCAGTTATTAACTCAGTGTCAGTCACTGCACTTCTGCTGTGCTCTAAGCCAGACAGCAACACTGACAAGAACCCTGGGCAAAGCAATACCCCACTTTACCCAGATCATGTAGAATTATCTGCTGAAAAAGTCAATTTCTTCAAGCAGTGGGAAACTTATGTATCTTCCAATGGATCTGGAGAGACACGCTCAGAACATACCTGTCCCACAAATATACCACATGTACCCAAAAAACTAATCCTATTAACCCACAATGCCAAACCAAGCCACCAGCTGAAGAAAAGACTCCCTGGAAAAGCAGAGTACACCAGATTTCTCTTAAGATCTTAGCCTAAAAGTGATTTAGTTGCTCTTAGGATGAGCATCTCCATCTCTGGGCTCCTGACTCTTCCCTTCGATCCTCTGCACAAACACCTGCTCTGCACAGAAAACACAAGGACAAGAATGAAGCTTCCAGCACTGATATGAAAGAAAACAAACCTGTTGAGGAGATGATGGGCAATGGGTTTGTTGATGACAACTCCTCCCTCCTTCTTCAAGATCTCTTCCAAGGCCCTCAGACAGTTCACAACCACAATAGGATCCTGGTCACGAAGCAAACTGTAGAGCTCGTTCACCAAGGCACCATCTGCAAAGGAGCAGAGATCCTGCTACCAAATTCTGCTGGCACACAGCAATTTAATCCCTGTCTTTAAGCATTTCTCACAGACAAAAGGTATGGCTTGAGCTGGGAGAAGGAGTCAACAAAACTTCCAGCTCTGCAGTACCACCTGCCCTCGGCACAGCTTTTCCCTGGAGGTTTGTGGGGATGAGAATGGCCCTGGATGATCAGAGGCTGCAGGGAGGGAAGGGGCAGTGCAATATAGCACTGCACAGGGCCTGATGTTTCATTAACAGTCTGATACACAGGACCACAGAGTCATGGAGTGGTTTGGGTTGGAAGGGACC
>NW_008693124.1:0-481 GCF_000695815.1 Acanthisitta chloris | reverse complement strand
TGGGAAAGCCATTCCCTGTGTCCTGTGTCTCCAGGCCCTTGACACAAGTCCCTCTGCAGCTCTCTTGGAGCCCCTTGAGGCACTGCAAAGGGCTCTGAGGTCTCCCTAGAGCCTTCTCCAGGCTGAACAATCCCAATTTTCTCAGTCTTTAGTTAACTACCCTCCACTCTCCCCCTCTCTCTGCCTTGCAGCCACAACAACCCAGAAGCAGCACAACAAACCCAGGACAGCCCATGTTCTCAACATCTGCAAACCCCCAGCCCCACAGCCACCACCACACGGTGGGTTACAGCTCCAGGACCACCACTCCTCTCTGGGGCACAGCCCTGGGACCACCAGCCCACTCTGGGGCACAGTCCTGGGACCATCACCCCTCTCTGGGTAACAGCTTCAGGACCAACACCCCACTCTGGGTAACAGCTCAAGGACCACCACCACACTCTGGGACACTGCCCTGGGACCACCACAGCACCCTGGGGAG
>NW_008693123.1:12122-12746 GCF_000695815.1 Acanthisitta chloris | reverse complement strand
TGGTGGAAGGTGTCCCTGTCCATAGCACAGGGTGGGATGAGGTGGTCTTCAAGGTCCTTTCATGCCAAACCAGTCTGTGATTCTATGAGTTCTGGCAGCACCCAGTGCCTCGGAGGAGTCCCTCGGTGTGAAGGTGCCTCAGACACGGTTGTGGGGGCACAGGTGGGAGTCAGCCATGAGCAGCCCACCCTGCTGCGGGGGCATCTGCAGCTCAGCATCTTGTGCAGCTTGTGAGGCTTCGTGGGGGAAAACCCCTTTTTCCATTTCCCAACATCAGCTCTTGTCTCATCGATATCTGGAGGGACTGGTGTGGTGCTCATGGTCGAAAACCCCTTTTTCCTTTTCCCGACATCAGCTCTTGTCTCATCGATATTTGGAGGGACTGGTGTGGTGTTCATGGCCCCCAGTTTGGGATTGAGGGGTGTGTGCAGCAGAGGTGAGGTGGCAGGTGGCATCCAATGTCCCTGCTCAAGGGGAAGAGGCTCAGCAGCACCTTCTCCTGGGCTGTAGGAGGGTCTTGGAGGGGTTGAAGGCAGTTGGCATCAGCTTGTGCTAACTTTTTCCCAGTGTTTGCTCCAGGCAGCAACCAGCACTGGCGGGGTGTTTTCCCCGGCCGAACACTCA
>NW_008693123.1:8237-12040 GCF_000695815.1 Acanthisitta chloris | reverse complement strand
TTTCCCAAGCTGAATCCCTCCCCAGCCAGCCACTGGCCTCCTGTTCGTGGGATTGGCTTCTTCATGGAGTGAGGATCTCTGTTAGAGGGGCCACGGGGGCTCTTTCAGCAGGCTGGAATGCTGCGGGGTTGGTTTCCTGACCTCTGAGACTGGTCACATTGCCACAGCAAGGGCTTACACTGTGGCCTTTGCCCTTCTCCCAGGGCTTTTCCAGCCTGCCTCGTCCACTGGCCCCGCAGGAGAAGTTGGTGCCTGTGGCAGGAAGCACTCCAGGAATATTTTGCAGTTTCCCAGCCTGGGGAGGCCCATGGCTGTGACTGAACTTGCTGGGAATGGTCTGGCCAAACTTCTCCTGCCACCTGCACGGCACCAGAGCTGTCTCTGCCCTGCTCCTGGTGCAGCTTCTGCGTGGTGTGCTGGAGCCATGTTCGTGTTTCCAGTGGCTTTGCAGCAGGGAACAAGGCAGGTCTGGGGAGGTGTGGGTAGGCTGTGACCTTGTGAGGATGAAACTCTTGCACTGGTCTGGGCAAAACAGAGCAGCTGTGTCTGTTTTGAAAATAACCTGGGGAGGTGCTGGTACCTCTGGCAGGCATCAGGCCGTGGAGATGGTCTGAAACCTCTCAGGACCCTTCTGTGGTGAAGAACTGGAGGATGCAGTAGGAGGCTCATTGCTTTGTGGCCCACCCAGAGGGGTGAGCGCTGCAGGGTTTCATGTGGAGGGGGAGGCTGGTGAGCTGCAACTGCTTATCAGGTGCTTTGTGTTGTTGTTGAAGCAACTTTCGTAACTAATACTTGGCTGTTCTGTGCAACCTGGTGGCTTTGCTTGTCTCTCTGCCCTTGAGCTTGAGCAAAACACTCTCTCTGAAGCAGGGGAGGGAGATCTCCCAGCTGCTGGTGATCAGCACTTGGACATCAGGCTGTAGCTAGTAGAGAAGTGTTTGGATCAGACACAAATATAACCAGAACTGGACCTCACCTGTCTGTTGACAGAGGTTGGATCCCTACATGACCACATCCCTCTCTTGGGGTGCCCTCAAGGGGAGTGTCAGGCTGGCACAGGGGCACCTCTGCCTGCACAAGTGATGCTGTGGTGTGCTAAGTCCCACTGGTGTGTCCCAGGCCCATCTAAAAGAGGCCACAGCTCTTCTGTAGTAGCAGATGAAGAAGTAGGAACAGGGTGTGGTGGTTTCATGGTCTGAGGAACTAAACTTAAGGCAAACTGGGAAGGAGTCATGGTAGGAAACTGCCTTGTCCGTGCAGGGTGAGGCTTCTCTACCAGCTTGCAGAGCTCCTGCAGCAGCAGAAGGACCTGTGAGAGCTCTGCTCCTGGTAGGTCACGGGTGGTAGCAGCACTCTTGTTGGCTTGGGTGACAGTCTGAGGGACCCTGTGGGGTCTGGGGTGGGGTGTTTGGTGTGGGGGATTCTGCTCTCCACCACTGGCAGATGTACCTTGATCCTCTGACTGCTGTTGGGTGTGATTCCTCCTCTAGGAAAACATCCTAAAATGTGGCAGGTCTTGCCCTCAAACAGCACTGGTGTTTTAGCACCCAGAGATGTGAGCCTGCCTTAAAGAGGAGCTGCCTCAGCACTGCTTCACTCCTTCAGGAGCAGCAGGATCCGATGGTGTTTCCTTGCCGGAGAGAGTGCCAAGGAGGCTATCGGTTCGGTGTCACTGCTAATAGAGCTTCATTTACTGCCTCTTAAAGACCTGTTCTGTTCTCTGCCAGCATCTACAGAATAGTACCTGCTGTCCCATTCTTCTCAGATTGTCTGTCTGCCTGAAAAATGAGGGATGATTTGGGATTGTCCATAGCAGGAGTGCAGGCGCAGCTCTGCCTTCTGGTGGGGTGAGCTGGTTGGCATACAAGCTCTCTGGTGGGCTTTCACCTCATCCCCAAGCCTTCTCCCAGCAGCCAGGACAGCCCTTCCCAGTGAATCCATCTGCCCAGGAGGCAGTTTGGCTGGTGGAGGCGTGAGAACTGCCGGCACGAGTTATGCTGCTGACAGGGCTCATGTGGTCCCTTCGGGCAAGCACATCGTGCAGGTCTGTGCTGCCAGCTCTGCCAGCTTGACTTTCCCAAGGGATCTCTGCAGTGAAGTGCAGGAGGCTCCCTGGAGCTGCTTACCTGCCCCATGGGGTGTTGTTGGGGCTGGAATGGCAGGGCCAGTTGTGCTGTGAACAGCAGTGCTCGCCATACCCAACTGTCCTCACCTGTGGCAGTCGCACTTGGCCCATGCGTTGGCACATCCCAGTGACCTCTGAGCTGCTCCTGTTCTGCAAAAATCAAGGTGGAAACTGGCTTTGGAGTTTGGTGTGACACTTGGTGTGCTTACCAGTGGCAGAGGTGGTGATGCTGATGGGTGGGTGGAAGGGAAGCAGGCTGGGGCGTCCTCTGGCCGTGCTGCTCGCACCGTGGTGACCAGGAAGGTAATGTGTTTGCTCCTTCATCCTTCAGTGTAAATAACCTTATGTCTGTGTGCTTCTAATTCTCTTGCAGAGCAAGCCCACGGCCCCAAAAAGGGAATCTCTTCTCCCTGTGAGCAGCACCTCCAAAGAGAATGGGGTTCGTGTGGAGCAGGACGATCAGGACCTATTTGCAGGTGAGTCGGTGTTTGCTGGGGCTCTCTGAGCTCCAGGCCTGGAGTGATCTGCTTTGGGCCATGGATATTTCAGGAATATCACAAGTCCTTATCTCACACTCCAGCCTGTTTTATTTAGCCTGCTTGCTCTGGTGGTGTGTTTGGGAAGGTCAGAGTGGCCTCCTCCACATCTCTAGATAATCATGCCACAGGATTAACTGTTTGGGAACTGAAGAGGATTAAAATGGGCTTTGCTTTTGTTGCTTTAAGCCCTAAGATGGTGAGTGTCTCCTCAGAGTTAAAAGACTTTTGTTCTCCACCTTCTCCTTCTACGCCAGTAGAGGAAGCATCTCTAGTAGAGACTTGGCTGTTCCCAAGGAATAGGAAAGACAACAACCCTCAGAAGGCTCAGACCTTCCCCAGCCCCTGCATGGCGGGACACCTCTGGCAGTCAATTCTGGAGACATCTGCCAAGAGATGGAAGTTTTTACCTCCTCTGGATGGAGAAGTGGCCTGGGAAGGAGCCTTTCTTCTAGACTGGGCTGTGTGCTGAGTGAAATCCAGCTCAGCTTTAGCTGCTCCTGTGTGCAGCTCCTCTAGCACACAGCAGGGAGGTGATCAGCAAGGAGGTGATGTCTGTCTGGCTGCTTCTGGAATAAGAAGTTCATTGGATTAACACGATGTTCTCCAGCAGGATTGATCAAATGCTCTTACTGCAGTGACGGTGCATTGAGTCGTGCTCTTCCCAATGCTTACAGGTGTCCTCCCTATGGATTTTTTTTTTTGCTAATTGTTACTCTATTGTAACAATTGTATTGTATTGTAACTCCTGTTACTCCCTAGGTCCCATGTACCAGAGACTATTGGCATTACCTTTCCAGGCACTCCAAGGAGAGAGGCTGACCCTTACAAACTTCTCTTGACAGATGCCACTGTGGAACTGTCTCTTGACAGCACGCAGAACAACCAGAAGAAGGAGGTGGCCAAATCATCCAACCCTGCTCCCTCATTAAATGTAGCTGCAAGTTCTCCTTCTAGAAATCCTCCAAAGAGCTATGAGGAGGTGAGAATTACTCTTCCAGCCTGTCCTGCTGATTCCAGACTGTCCTTGGCAGGAACCTGTCCATTCACTCCCTTGTAAACATGCAGCTTCAATGATGCAGTTAATGTAATTGCCATATCGGGTGCCCTGGCTCATATGTCAGCCCATCAGCCTGGGGCTG
>NW_008693123.1:0-8216 GCF_000695815.1 Acanthisitta chloris | reverse complement strand
TTCCTGATTGTGTGGAGGTGAAGACTGCTTCCAAAGCTGGAATAGCCAGGAGGTGGTCTGGGCCTGAGGGTCTGAGCTGTGACTTGGAGCTCTGCAGAGTTTCACTTTGGGGCCAAGCAGTTTGTGCATCAGTCTGGGCAGATAGTGGTATAGAAAAGACAAATCCAGTTTGGAATCCTTGTAATGTGTGGCCTGGCCGTGAGTGAGGAGCTGGAGGGCTTTATAGGATGGCCCTGGCCAGACTGAAGTGACAAAGTTGCCTTGGTGTGACAAGCTCACCATAGTGATTTGGGGTTGTTTGAACCCTGCCTTCCTGCTTTTAACTTGCTGTCCTGGTGTGCTTTCTCCAAACAGCTGGAAGAAGAGGAACAGGAGGACAAATTTGACCTAACTGTAGGAGTGAGTGACCCGGAGAAAGTTGGTGAGTCACCTGTCCTGCACTCTGAACATGGTTAGGCAAGTCAGGCTTGGCCACGGGACTGACTGCAACTCACAGCTCTGGCCTTTGGGCTGGCTCCTGATCCAGGGATAACTTCTCCAAGATTTCCTCCAGTATCTCAAAGACATGATCCTGTCCAAAGCAAAATGCCTGGACTGTAAGTGAGCGAGGCAGAGGCAAGTTCTGGAAAGCCAGGGAGCCAGGAGTGGGGTTTGGGGGACTCTTGGTACCTGGAACTGAGATCACCAACTTGATGTGACCTCCAGGCAGCACTGTCCTGTGTGGAGCTGGCAGGGGGGAGGCAAAACTCCCTTAACCTAAAACTAAGTATTATTCCATGCTCTGGCACCTTCCCTAGCAGCTGTGCTTGCTGGGAAAGCAGCTCTTCCTTCAAACTGAGAAGCAAAAGGGTTTGTCTGTGTTGAAAGTGAGGGTCAGAGAATCTTGGCCAACTATGTGGAAATTCCTGGTATGTGGAGAACCCAAGGGAACACCTGATCCCAGCCAGCAGAGCAGCCTCACGAGTGGCAGCTTGGTCCCACTCCATGGCTTGTGATCTCTGGAGCTGGGAGGTGTAAATTGGAGGTATATCAGGGGTAGCACCGGAGCTCCAAGGGTGTCTTTCAGTTGAACTAACAGGTAAACAAGGGGATTTCTGTTAGCTGCAGCAAACTGCCTGTGGTGTTCCGGAATCCAGCCCCATCCAGGCTGACTCTCCTCCCGTGAATAGACTGCTTCATGTGCCCCACAGCCTCGGAATTGTTGGGTGCTGAGCAGATGTGTGGAGCCAGCCCAAACGCCGCCGGCGCAACAAGCGCCCGATTGTCCGCGCTGGCTGCTGTAGGAAGTGTGAGAGGGGTGAGCAGGCAGGTTGGGGAAATGGCTGGTGGGCAGGAGTCCAGGGCCACGCAGTGGGATGCTGCCTGTGTGAAGATCCAGAACTCCATCAGGCCCAAAATCAGGAACACTGAGGCAGGAAAAGGCCAGGAGCCTTGTGCTTGTGTTCAGGGGATAGCGGAAAGTGCTCATGTTGTGATACCAACACCTCATTTCTGGTTTCCATAGGGGATGGCATGAATGCATACGTAGCCTATAAAGTGTCAACACAGGTATGTCTAACTCCTCTATGTCTAACTCCATTATTTTTCCATGCTGGAAGGCAGCTGGGCTGTCTGTCCTTAGCCAAGCCAGCAGTGACCTAAATAAACAGGAGGCCTGAATGCCTTGTTCACGGATTCAGGAGTTATAATCCACAAAGGATGAGCCTAGCTGAGAAATAGAGTTGGAATCTGTTTGAAAGGAGACTGGCCTTATTTTCCCAGCCAGTTGCCTCTTTGGAATCCTGGCTGATAGGGATGCTCAGCGTTGGAGTGAGCAGCAGGGATGGCATCCAGGGACAGTGAGGCTGTTGCTGTAGTGTCAGTGCCAACAGCAGCATCAGATTAAGCTGACCTGAGCTCAGCACTCACTGTAGAGCTGCTGCTGTAGCTGGTTTCATGTCAGGACCCGTTCCTGTCACTTCCCAAGAGAAACAATTTCTCATTTTCCATGGGAAAAGGAACCTTCTGCAGCTGCTGCCATGCTTGGAGCTTTGGAGTGCTGCTCTGGGCTCTGGAAAGTTGTTCCAGCTGCCTTTATGGTGGCTGAGGGGACTGGTGGACTTCTTATCTCCCCCAATTCCTGCTCTGCAAACACAGTCCAAAGCACTGGTGGCCCCTGTAGTCTTTATGTGACCTGAGGGTGGATCCCTGTTCCCGTGTGGAGCAGGGATGATGGGACTAGGCAGTGGGGAGGGCTTACCAAGCAGCCCGTGGCCACAGTAACAGCTGCTCTGTTATTGAGTGCCATTATAGCTGCTGCTTGCTCCAGGGAGGATGGTTGGGAGGGAAATTGGGGAAATCCTGGGCCAAAACTTGCTCTGTTAATTCCTCAGCTCTTGCAGAGCTCATGCTGTCCCACTTCATCCCAGAGGTGACAGCAGGTAACACTGGCCAGGCCGCATGTGCCAGGGTGAATTTCTGGGGGGAGCCTGACCCAGCCCTGTCTTTCTCCCAGACCAGCATGCCCATGTTCAGGAGCAAGCAGTTCTCAGTGAAAAGGAGGTTCAGTGACTTTCTGGGTCTCTATGAGAAGCTGTCGGAGAAACATGCCCAAAATGGGTTCATCGTCCCTCCGCCGCCCGAGAAGAGTCTCATAGGTGAGTGGTGGAGGTGCAGAGCACTGGCTCTGGTCCTGCTGGTGAGCTCTGTGCCTGAGGACAGGCCTGCAGCAATCTTGGAGCTGACAGGGAAGCTGCAGAGCAGCCTGGGAAGCAGGGAAAGTAATCTGGGTTCTGTGGCACGGGATGAAGCTCTGGCTCCATACTTGGAGCTCTGGGCTTAAAGCCTTGTTGGAGTGTCTCCACAGCTGCTTGGTGTAGAGTAAAACCTCTGTGGTGTTACTGAATTGCTGTTCACTTGAGTCCAGACCATTGCATTGCCTCTATTCTGTATGTCAACTCATTGGGTATAAGCAGACTTTAAGTTTCCAAGTAGCTCTTGTTGATCCAAGGTCTAATTCCTGTTGTAATATTCCTCTCCTTCACTGTCACCCTTACAGTCTGTAATAAACCACTGTACTTAGTGTGTGGAGTGTAGAGCAACTCACTAATCACATCTTCCTTCTGTGCTAGGCATGACCAAAGTGAAAGTCGGGAAAGAAGATTCCTCCTCTGCAGAGTTCCTAGAAAAACGTCGGGCTGCGCTGGAGAGGTACAACCCCAACAGCTATTCCCTTTTCCATGAACCAAGTGAGAGACCTCTGCGAGGTCTGGTCTTGCAGGGTGGCACCACCAAACTCTACAGGGAGGTAGAGCTCAGGGAACAGCTTGTTGGGTATGATTTCCAGCTTCTCAACTGCTATTCCAGAAACAATGCCAATCATGTTGCAGCCTGCTGTCACGACTCAGAGATACAGCCAAGGTAACTCCTAGTGTGTTCCTCCCCACAGGTACCTACGGAGAGTGGTGAGCCATCCAACCATGCTGCAGGACCCGGACGTCAGGGAGTTCTTGGAAAAGGAGGAGGTCAGTAGTGCGGATCAGGTAGCTGCAAGTTCCTTGGAAGTGCTGAAGGGAATGGTACTTGAGCATTAAGTGAGGCAAAGGTCAGTGAGAAGCAGCAGAACCTGTAAGAGTGGGGAGGGAAACTGGTGTGGTGGGTTGACACCAGGTGCCCAGCAGAGCTACTCCATCGTGCTCTCAGCTGGGCATGGGGGAGAAAATACAATAAGAGGCTCATGGGTCAAGATGAGAACAGGGACAAATTACTCAGCAGTTACTTCATAGGCAAATCATGGAATGGTTTGGGTTGGAAGGGACATGAAAGTTCCAGTCCTCTGCAGTGGGCAGAGACACTTTCCACTAGCCCAGGTTGCTCCAAGTCTCATCCAACCTGACCTGGAATGCTTCCAGGGATGGAGCAGCCACAGCTTCTCTGGGCAACCTGTGCCAGTGCCTGCCTTATCATCCTCACAGCCAAGAATTTCTTCACAGTATCCCATCTAGCCCTATCCTCTACCAGTGGGAAGCCATTCCCCCTTATCCTGACCTTCCAGGCCTTGTCCCAAATCCCTCTCCAGCTCTCATGGAGCTCCTTTAGGCACTGGAAGGGGCTCCAAGGTCTCCCTAGAGCCTTCTCTTCTCCAGGCTGAATGCCCCCAGCTCTCCCAGCCTGTCTCCATCTCCTCCTGTGGCAAAGCTAACTTTTCCATTCTTACAGCTTCCAAGAGCAGTAGGCACCCAGACCCTGAGTGGAGCAGGAATACTGAAGATGTTCAACAAAGCTACAGATGCTGTCAGTAAAATGACCATCAAGATGAACGAGTCAGACATAGTAAGTGTGGGGACACCCCTGGGCTGTCCCTGTCCTCACACTGGGGCCATGTGCCCTTCCCAGCTTCAGCTTTGGGTGCAGGGAAAGCCCCACTTGTGGGAATCAGCTCTGGATTTACCCATTGCAGTGGTTTGAGGAGAAGCTGCAGGAGGTGGAGTGCGAGGACCAGCGGCTGCGGAAGCTGCATGCTGTGGTGGAGACTCTGGTGAACCACAGGAAAGGTGATGGATCGGCACCGCGTGCCCCATGGCCTGGGCAGTGACAGTCACACCCTGTGCCATGCCCAAGGGGGTCACCAGTGCCCCCTGTCCCGGGGACACTTCTGAGGAGATGGGACACTGCTACAAAGAGACTCTTAGTCTCTCCATCATGGGAGACAGAAGTAAAATGGTCACCTTACCTCTTTTGTCCACCCCCACAAGCTTGGGCCGGCGGTGTGGAAGGGAACCAGTGTCCTGTGTGATCTCATAGAATCCCGGTTTGGGTTAAAGGACCTTAAAGCTCATCCCACCCCCTGCCATGGGCAGAGACACCTTCCACTAGCCCAGGTTGCTCCAAGCCCTGTCCAACCTGTCTTGAACACTTCCAGGGATGGGACAACCACTTTCCCTGGGCAACATGTGCCAGTGCCTCACCACCCTCACAGTCAAGAAGTTCTTTCCAATATCCATCTGTCCCTGCTCTTTGACGGCAGGAAACCATTCCCCCTCGCCCTGTTACTCCAAGCCTTTGTCCTGAGTCCTTCTCCAGCTCTCTTGGAGCTCCTTTAGGCACTGGAAGGGGCTCCAAGGTCTTACCAGAGCCTTCTCTAGGCTGAACAGTCCCAATTCCCTCAGTCTTTCCTTACAGGCTGCTGTAGCAAACCCTGATCTTAATTACTCCTTCCCAGCCATCCTCTGGCAGGGAGCAGAGATGTTTTCCATCCTCTGCATGTTTTGGCTGACTTCTGCAAAGCTATGCCTGTCCTCCTGCTTGGCTGCTTCCCTTCTGGTGGCTGGAAGCTGCCAGCTCTGACCGAGCCAGGGCTGCCTCTTCCAGCTGATGTCTCCTGGGGCTATGGAAAAGCAGCTCCTTGGGCTGGACCCTGGGCTGGGGAGCACCCAGTGCAGCCAGGCCCATCTCCTGATGGGCCATCTCATTCCATCCCCTAGAGCTGGCGTTGAACACAGCCCAGTTTGCCAAGAGTTTGGCCATGCTGGGGAGCTCAGAGGACAACACGGCCCTGTCCCGAGCACTGTCCCAGTTGGCTGAGGTGGAAGAGAAGATTGAACAGCTGCACCATGAACAGGCTAACAATGACTTCTTCATCCTGGCTGAGCTCCTGGGAGACTACATCCGCCTGCTCTCAGTTGTAAGGGTAAGCACCCTGTTGCTCCTGCTCCTCGTACCCAGCTTAGGCTTGGGGGTGCCAGGAGGTCTTCAAAGCTCAAGCACAAGGGTATGGCAGAGGGAAACTTACTGGGTGTCCAGGCATGCATGTGGTTAGGTTGGAGAACTGTTGTAGGTGAGGCCTGGTCATGCTGCTGTTGTCCGAGGGGATGTAGAGCAAGTTTATGGCTTGTAGGGGACCTCAACCCTTCCAGAGGGTTGTGAGGCTGTGAGCTGGTAACCTGTGATCCATGTGTGGGAAATGGACCAACTGGGGGAAGATCCTGACTCTTGAAATCTGGTGCTCTGGCCTCCTGGCCGGAGGCTGGAAGGAGCAAGTCCCAAGCAAGCAGCAGGTCTGCCAGGCTGATCCCTTCCTGCCTCAGACACGTCCTGCCTCTGAGCAGGCATTTCTGGAGGCTACAGAGGCCAGAGCAGCCTGGTGAGTAGGCACAAGCCTCCTTGGTCTGCCAGGCTGTACTGGGAGCTGTGGTGGATGGTCTGGAGCAGGACCAAGTCCATGCTCTGGCTCAGCTTTGCTCCAGGGCTTCCAGTGTCCCTTTGGCAGGTGTCCCCTTGCCAGCAGAGCCCCTTGCAGCTGCTCCTGGTGCAGTGGCAGTGCAGAACTCAGTCTCTGCCCCCTCCTTCCTCCCAGGGAGCCTTTGACCAGCGCATGAAGACCTGGCAGCGGTGGCAGGATGCCCAGGCCATGCTGCAGAAGAAGAGGGAGATGGAGGCCAGGCTGCTGTGGGCTAACAAACCTGACAAGCTGCAGCAGGCCAAGGAGGAGATTTCAGAGGTAGGGAATGAGGAGGGAGGGATCTCTGCTCTGCTCCTACTCTCCATGGTCTGGCACTGAGCAGTGAGGTGACGCCTTCTGGGCTGATGAGGGAACCTCCTGGGCAGGAGGGACAGGTGTCTATGGCCAAGGTTGGACCAAGGGATGAGCCAGCCTTGAGCTAAGCTGCAGGAGGGGCTGTTCATGGCTCCACCTCCTATGACTTCCCTGCTGAGCTTGCTGTGGTGATGAGGACTGGAAACTCCAGGCCCTGCTCCAGCAGTGCCTCTCACACGGGACAGTCGTGGCTACAAACCGCCTTGGAGAGGGGAGCAAGAGTTCCTTCCCTTCCCCTGCCCTGAAACAGCACACTTCCTCTCTCTCTGCAGTGGGAGTCCCGTGTGACACAGTATGAAAGGGACTTCGAGCGGATTTCTGCTGTCATCCGCAAGGAAGTGATACGGTTTGAGGTATGTTGGGGCCAGCAGCGCTCGCCTTGGCCAGGAACACCAGCCTGGGTCAGCCACAGGGCACCTGGGCACCTGCCCCTGCTCCCAGCACAGCAGCATCCATAAATCTGGACATGTGTGGGCTTTTGGGCATCGCTCCTGCAGCTAGAGCTGAGGTCTTGTGGCTCAGAGGGTGGTGCTGCTCCACAGATACCCATAAAAAGTGGGTGGGTAAAAATCCTCCACATCCCAGGTCCTTGTGCTGGTCTCCTTGTGGGGTGCCAGGAGGAACAGGAAACTCCTGGTGCTTTCTCCTTCCCCTTCCCCAAATCTGGAGGGTGCTTCAACCTCGCGCCCATCTCTTGCAGAAGGAGAAATCCAAGGACTTCCGAAATCATGTCACAAAGTACCTGGAGACGTTATTAAACTCTCAGCAGCAGGTGAGTTGGCCCCTGGTGTGGTTTTTCCTCAAGTTCAGGGTGAGCTTGTGACCCGTCCCCCACTGCAGCATCCTGCCTCACTCCCCCTCTCCCTCTCTCCTGCCCACAGCTGGTGAAGTACTGGGAAGCGTTCCTGCCCGAAGCCAAGGCCATTTCCTAATTGGACCGAGTGAACACACCTGAATTTTGCCTTTTTTTTTTTTTGGTTTTGTTTTTTTTTTATACACTATACCTCCTCCTCTTTTCCACGTGAGCGACCCCTCGTTCCACATGCTGGAGCTGGTAGAGGTGTCACCCCCTGATGAGCAGCTTGTGACCCAGTAACTCTTCTAACTGTATATTTTTCATTTAGCAACATATATTTTCTTACTGAAGAGAAACTAGTTTCCTGCTTCCAGACCAAGACCCGCAGCCAGGGGGTTAACGAGATCTGGCAAATATCTATTTTTCAGGCTGGGTTTTAGGGCTCTAATGATTTATCTTACTCCTGCAGTGCCATTAAAATTCTGTAATAAAACTTCTATCAGGGCAAACAGGCTCCATGTGATGGGGGTGGGAGCAGGGAGGGCTAACGGCATGTCCTGTGGAGGCAGAGGAGCCTCCTCCGTGTTGTGGCAGGGACAGGGATGACCTTGGACACTGCCCTGGCCACCTGTCCCTGCTCCTGATTAGGCTTTGGCTCTCTGCCTTGCTCCCAGTGAGAGCTGTTTTTAGGCTCTGAGCTCAGCAGGGCTCTGTAGTGGGCTGTGTGTGGTGGGGTGTGTGGGGGGGACCTGTCTCCCAAAAATCCATCGTGGAGGCTTTAGGGGGGTGATGCCCCTAAGTGTGGGGTGTGATTCTCCTTCAGCTCCATCAGCTCCTTCGGGTGAT